>NC_064639.1:375809626-376112656 GCF_023864345.2 Schistocerca serialis cubense
CCAAACCCAGGGCTGAAGAGCTATATGTCCCAGGAAAGACCCTTCCAAGTGACCCATGAAAAGGTTGGCATAGGAAGGAGCCATACTGGTTCCCATGGCTGTACCACTGATCTGTTTGTATGTCTGCCTCTCAAGGGTGAAGTAGTTGTCGGTAAGTGTGAAGTTGATTAAGGGGAGTAGGAAGGGTGTCATAGGTTTGGAATAAGTCGGGCGGTGACAGGAAATGTTCAGCATCAGACTGACTATGTACGTGGGGTTGTTGGTATAGAGGGAGGAGGCATCAATTGTGACAAGCAAGGTGTATGTTGGGAGTGGGATGGGCACAGATTTTAGACGATTTAGGAAATGATTGGTATCTTTGATACAGGAAGGAAGTCTTTGTGCTATGGGTTGCAGGTGCCAATCAACTAAGGCAGGTCTAAATTTTGTGAGTGCTTTGAAGTCAGCAACTATAGGACGGCCAGGATGATAGGGTTTGTGGATCTTAGGAAGTAGATAAAAGATGGGGTGCATGATTTGGATGGGGTGAGAAGTTCGATGGATTGAGGTGTTAGTCCTTGTGAGGGTCCTCAGGTTTTAAGGACTGTAGGTCAGTTTGCCATCAAGATCCCATCCCTGTGATTCAGACGCTGTATGTAGAGGCATCAGACAGCTGGCGTAGACCTTCACTAACATACTCCTTTCAGTCATGTACTGCATTGGTAGATCCTGTGTCTGCAGGGAGGATAACAATGGAGTCATCAGCTTTTAGAGAACATAGAGGCTGGCATTCTGCAGAGGACAGATTAGGGTCATGTTGTAGGGACCTGAAGAAGTTTTGTGAAACAATGCTGGATGTGAGGAATTCTTGGAAGGCTGGTAAGGGATGATTTTGAGGTAGTGGTGGTGGGTCAAGTTGGGATTGTAGTTGGAACTGTTCAAGGCAGGGTTAAATGTCAGGTTTTCTGTTGGAAAGGTTTTGGGATTGGGTTGCAAAGTGATATTTCCAGATGATATTATGTGTGAAAGAAAGTAGGTCCTTCACAAAAGCAGCATGACAAAATGCAGTTTTTGGGCTGAAAGTGAGACCCTTAGATAATTCAGGAGGAGGAGTGCTTTAGACGAGAGGTTGCAGACACTATACTGTTATCACTGGTTCTTGTGTATGGGCTATTCTTGGTCTGGAATGCAGTGGTTAAGGCTGTGGGATGTTAAGGAGGTTGGACTAGATTGGTTTGTAGGAGAGGAGTTGTGGTGGTTGGTGTGGCTGTTTAGGGAGCTGCAGAGTGACAGGAAGGGAAACACAGCTGTTCATGTAGTTTAGGAGAAGGTGGGATAGCTTTTTGAGGTGAGGTCTGGCATTTTTTTCAGTTTGAAGTTGGTTTGGCAAATGGTACCATCCAAAGAAACATGAGAGGCAGATAACTCCAGGATTTTGTTGAAGGAGAGAAGTCTGGTGGAGTGGAAATTGGCTGATAAGGCATATAGGTCACAGATTAGCTGGGTAAGAGCAATAGATTGCTGTATTTGAAACTGAAAAGAGCCTGTTGTAGAGTAGGATTATATTCAGAAACAGGACTTCCAATGTTAAGTCTTTTGGAGTAAGTCCTACGGTCAAGCAGGTTTCATGGAACAGAATTTGGGACCTTAGTTTTGATAGTCCAAAAGCATGTTTTTGGAAAGAACTTATGTAATATGAGGGGGATTCATCATGGCAAGAAAGGACAGCATGAAGTGTTAGAAATTGTGGGAGTGGCAAAAAAGATGAGCAGAGGATGGATAAAAGACAAACACGGAAGAAAAGCAAGGAAAAAATTCAGAAAAGTCAGAAAAAATTGTACGAAAATTGCGAGAACATAAAATGATTAATATGAGGTAATGACTGGGCCATCTGTATGATATGAAAAAAGACAGGAAAAGAGAAAAGAAATTGATTGTACAAGACATGAAAAGACAAAATTTTAAAAACTGGGTAAACAGAAAAGGAAAGTGATAGGAGAAATTGCAAACTACTTAGCTTGGCAATTAAAGTGACGCAGGAGACAGCAGCAAAAGTCGATCAGAGCGGTATGGTAAAAAACAAATGCACAGAAACGTGAAAGGAGTTTGTATAAACAAGATAAGTGGAGGATGGGAAAGAAAATAGCTGTCAAATATGCAAATAAATTGGCGAAAGATGATTGGGGAAGGTCATGCATTGTAGTGAATCATAAATTTTATATGCACATTCATAAATAACTATGGAATTGTTATATGCAGATATTAGTGGACCCATCTATGTGCACAGAAGTCAGTACCAGAAAAGATGTAGGGGCAAAGTGTTGATTAATCTTGGTGATACAGGTAAATAAACAAATGGATTAGCTTATAAGGTAGAAAACAAAGACAGTTTTAACAAGACAGATGACAACAAAGACTGACAAGAGGGTTACATAAGAAAGAATGATGGCCACATGAGCTAATATAACAATGAAAACAAATTTGACAAAATAATTTAATTGGATAGATAAAACATCTACTCACCAAGCAGTGGCAGAACATGCATACAAAAGGTGGTTACAATAAGACATGCTTTCCAATTCTTGTCAGACCCTACGCTCCTTTTGCATCATCAATCTCTCTGCCTTATGGCTCCTAAGTCTGTGACCGTCACCACTGCAAGACTTGCCCTATGCACCCTCCTACCACCAACTATACCAACCCAGTAACTGGCAAAACATAAACTATGAAAGGGAGATCCACCTGTGAAACGATACGTCATATGCCAGGTATTATGTAACCACCGTTCGGCCTTTTACATTGGCATGACTACCACCAGATTATCAATTAGGATGAATGGGCATAGGCAGAGGATGTATACTGGCAACATGCAATATCCTGTCGCAGAGCATGCTGTACGACAAGACAATTGTGACCTCACAGTACCTGTTTCACCACATGTGCCATATCGATTCTTTCTCCAGACACCAGCTTCTCATAACCCCGCAGGTGGGAACTAGCAATACGTGTCCTTGGTTCTTGCCACTCACCTGGCCTTAACTAATGTTAATTTTTTCTGTCTCAGCATTTCTTCACAGTATCTACTCTTCTTCACTCCATTTTAGTTTTCTACATCTTTCATCGTCTAACCTGTCAACTTTTCACTGCCCCCTACACCTCTTATGTACAATGCACTTATCTTTTCGCTCTTACTAACTCATGAATGATGTTTAAGCAGTAATCTCTGTTGTGCATATAACCCTGTCTTCTACTTTTAAGCTCTCAGGTTTTCAAATCTTGTCTGATACAATCCCCAACAGTCAGTCTTTCCTCCTCATACCATCTGCCAAGTCCCCCTTGACCAATGGTTCTGGGTGCCTTCCCTGAAATCTACCCCTTTTCCTAGACCTCTCCAGCCCTTTTCCTTCACCCCTCTTCCTTCCCCTTCAACCCTTCTGCGTGAAGGAGCCACAGGTCTGAAATCTTGCCTAATTTTAACCTTCTTTTACATGTGTGTTCTGCCGCCACTTGGTGAGTAGATTTTTTTTATCTATCCAATTAAATTATTTTGTCAAAAATTGATTTTTTTCTGCAAACTAACCTATATAGAATTAAATTAATTATGTATATTTAAATGCATATTTATCCTTCTGTGAAAACGACAACTTTTCCTTTCTCTATGTAAAGCTAATTTTTAAATATTTATGTTAAGATTTTTTATCACGGTGCTTACACGGCATTCAGACAGAAACATGATATTTCATTGTCAATTACTGAAACCTTCCAAATACATTAACAGCTTGTTAACTTTAATTTTGATCCCCATAATATTATGAAAAAGCAGGTTGATTTCCCCTTTCTTCTACTTTTGTATGACTAATTTGCAGTCTGTCAACATTCTTTTCTTTTAATACTGTCTGCATGAATTCTCAATTTAAAGAATCCTAATGACCTCAAGAATTTGCATTTGTGTCCAGGTGGACCCCATTTATGCTGTCTGCTAAAAACTGTCTTTGTCGTCCTACTTAGGTGTAGCCCATGAGAAGTATATCTCCATCTTTCTATATGTCCACTGGAACAACTCCAATACATAATCTTGCAGCTGTTCCATGGAATTATCCAGATTGCTTCACAACAGAGAAAATCCAGGATCTTCAAAAGACAGACATTTGTCTGTTTCGTAACTGGTTCTATTTTATATAGTCACCCCCCATATTGTATTTTACACTTATAGCCAAGTTGTTTCCAGCTTGGCCAAATCTTTAATTTTTCCTTTAGCTTCTGGGATTCATCCCTGCCCCCTTTTCGGTTGCTACTTCGCACAAGAATACCTCTTTTTCTATTCTGTTTTCTCCCAACTTATGTGTAAGGTTTCCAGATTTGTTGTGCTGCACCTTACATTTGGGGCATTCCATTGTCGTGTGTAGGACAGCTGAACTACATTTTTCAACACTCAGAAGTTAATATAACAAAAATGTTTTATGTCCCCTTTAAAAACGAAGAACAGTGGTTTACAAAGTGAGCAGTTAATCATCTTTAAAACCTTGTCACACATGCGAAGCAAAAGGAGATGGAATTGAATGTCCAGCAAAAAGAACTGTATGAATTATGCACTCATTCCTGTTTGAAAACAGTGAATTACCACTATTAAAACAGTTCTCTACATACTGAAATATCAATAAATGTAACATAATATTAATATTCCCTTTCTAAAAATTCCAGTCAAAGACCTTCACATGTGGAATCCATGTTAAGTAGAATCTGCTTTTATAAGTTAAAAACTTAATAATATTATATGTATTTATAGCTCAAGCAGTAACTGAAATGTTTGAACACAAACATTTTATGAAATAATACTATACTGTAACTGAAAAAGCAATGAAATTGTATTTCTCAAGGAGTGCTTTCTGTTATTTTGTAGGAAGTTGAAGATAGAGAACAGTTTTCAGAGCCCTGCACAGGCAGAGCTGCAGTAGTGAAAAAGTCCACGTTAACAAAGAAAATACACAGTTTGTCAGAATGTTTAAACAAGAAGCAGCAGTTGAGAATTTTATAGTAACAGCACTCCTAATCTGAACACAAACTATTCCAGTGATAGTAACATTTCAGGCTGCACAATAACAAAATATCAAAAATACTTATGATGTTAACTTTAACTTAGTATTGGAGCAATTAAGGAAAATATATGCACTCTAAGACAAAAAATACATTGCACCATGAAAGAATTATCAGACTGGGATGGCAGTTGGTAGATGTGATGTACATGAACAATCAAATGAATACAATCAAAATATCCATGGGTGTACTGCCGGTCTACAGTGTCGTAACGGGCACAATATTTCGGTGATCATACATGTCGCCATCATCAGGTGAACTGACGGACTGAGCTCCTGTGAACGTGCTGGTACGGAGATCCGTACGCTATGGCTGCTCAGGGGGAACTGGCTTCGGTCGCGGCGGCAGCCGATTTAAATACCCTCCACCAGCGGCGCACTCCCTCCGCCGTCCGCGCCCCACGCCACGGTCACGCGGTGGAACAGATTGCGACGGCGTCTGAGATGACGTCGGTGTGATGGCTCTGTCCGCCGTGGTCGTCACAACTATACGTTTGCTCGATTTACTCTTGATTAACCCAATCGCTGGTTCCCAAGCCTTGCTAAGATTATAGCTACAGTCTTGGTTTATGAGGTCATCATTGGTGTGAATTTCAATAGCCTCTCTGACAACGCTGTCCCAGTATCTCAGCGTCTGTACCAGAATCCTCGTGCGTTCATACTCCATAGCGTGATTTTCCAGTAAACAATGTTCAGCGACTGCTGACTTGCTCAGATACATCAGTCGAGTGTGCCTCTGGTGTTCACGGCATCGATCCTCGACGGTACACATCGTCTGACCAATATACGACTTGCCACATTGACACGGAATCTGGTACATGCCGGCCTTGATTATCAAATACGCCGGGAGAAACTTAAAAATCACAAATGAATACAGTTTCAGAAAAACTGGATGATTTATTCAAAAGAAAGAGCCTCAATAATTGAGCAAGTCAATAATGTGTTGGTCCACTTCTGGCCCTAATGCAAGCTGTTGTTCGACTTGGAATTGATTGATAAGTTGTTGTCTGTCCTCTTTAGGGTTATTGTGCCAAATTCTGTCCAATTGGCACATTAGATCATCAAAAACATGAGCTAGTTGGAGGACCCTGCCCATAACGATCCAAACGTTCTCAACTGGGGAGAGATCTGGCGACCTTGTTGGCCAAGGTAGGGTTTGGTGAGCACGAAAATAACCTGCAGGTACTTTCACATTGTGTGTGAATATTGTTGATGTACCGCTGTGCTGTAAGGGTGCCATGGATGACAACCAAACAGGTCCTGCTATGAAATGGCAGCCCAGACCATCACTCCTTGATGTCGAGCTGTATGGTGGGTGATGATCAGGATGGTATCGCACTGCTGTCTGGGGTGCCTCCAGACATATCTTCACCGGTCATCAGGCATCAGTTCGAAGTGGGACTCCTTGCTGAAGATGATTCTTCTCTAGCCAATGAGATCCAGGCTGAAGACATGTCTGGAGCCACCTCGGACAGCAGTGGAATACCAACCTGACTGTGATCTGCCTTACTGTCTGACAGCCAGGAGTGAGGGTAAGGGTTGCCATTTTGTTTCATAGCAGGACCCCTTTGGTTGTCATCACAGCACTCTTATAGCACAGCAGTGCGTCATAGATATTCTACACCTTGCTTTGTTGCCCTTCATGGAAAGCCATCCTGGGCTTATATTTCGGCAAGACAATACCCACCAGCATATAGTGAGAGTACTTCCAGCTTGTCTTCACATTTGCCAGACACTGTCTTGGCCAGCAAGGCCACAAGATCTCTTTCTTTTGTTCATCACTCATCTCACAATCTTTATATATGGGGGAATGTACACGGGGTGTAAGTTGAGAAACTTGATTTCAGTGTCTGGGTATTCTTGTTCTTTTTTTTGTGTTTAAAAAAAAAAAAAAAAAGTGGAGGGAGGGGGCTTCCTTTACTCTCTTCATTTAATATTCCTGCTAGCTAACTCTTACCCCAGTTGCTGGGTCTCGATTGGACTTGACATGCTTCATACTGGTAATTGCCTGCTGATTTTAATACTTTTTTCTTGTCTTCTAAGAAAATGTGCTTTTGACCTTTTTAGGCAGGCTTTCCCATACAAGCATTGTTTTATGATTGCTGTTTATTTTTTTGAGGGGCTGAAAGAAGCACTTCCTTTACCTGAGAAACAGCTTTGCTGAAGGCAGAAGATCCTATCTAGGAAGGACAGGTCTCTGACTCATCTTCAGTTGAAACAGGTTTTAGTTAAAGCCTACACAGCTTTTTTTCTTTCAGCTTCATTCTTATGATGTTGAATTAAAATTTTTGACTGAAGGATGTTTTTATTTTCTTGTTTCTTGTCATTTTATGCCCAGTTCTTTCTGTTTCTTTGTGGGTGTTGTATTTGCTGGCATCTTCCTGCAACTTTTTTCTGTATTTTCTTGCATTTTATGCTGATATTGTTTTTCCCATTTTCTGAATAAATAACACCTCAGTATTATTGTAAACGATCAAGGCTCTGATTATACCAACATAACTTAAAAATGACAAGAAGTGTTAAATGATTTGGGTTTTTTCACTCCTAACCTAAAATTAACAGAATTGCTGAGTTAAAGAGTAATCTCTTTCATGTTTTTTTTCCCCGGCTGGGACAGTAAATGCATAGCTGTTTTTGTAAATTAGCTGCATACTTAATACCTTACCCTTCTTTAAAACCTGAAGTTTGTGCTAAAGATAAGGTTGTGCTGTTGAAAATTAACAATTCAAACTACAGTGGCTGCAAATTAAATTTAAATAGCTGCCAATATAAAAAGCAAACTTTTTGCCCTCCATCATCATCATCATTATCATCATCATCATCATCATCATCATCATCTACAGAAGTACTGACTTTGTTTAGCTATATTTTCAAACACAGTTTTGTAACTTCAATAATGTTTTTTCATGACAGTAAAATTTGACTTCTGTAGATTCAGAAAACTATGACATAATTTAACTAAAAAAATTTAAAAACTTTCGGGCTTAGTTTCACATGGAATCATCCATTAGCATAGAGCTCTTGCATCTTGAATTCTGATGGGAGGAGAAATCTATTGTTTACCTAAATTTTGAATTTATAAAAAAATGTTTTCCTGTTCATCCTTTACTTGTCAACTTTTCCCACAACCCCTTCTCTTTTCTACCATTTAACAGTCAAAATTCAATGTTCACTGCCTGTCTTAAAGTCAAAAATATTCTCATGTTCTATGATTTGCAAGTATAATACATGATTGATTGGAAGAGCCTCATCAAGCACCACTATTCTTTACTGCATTGTAATTGCCCCAATGAAATCACAAGCTACAATGTTTCAAAACACTCATAGTTCAGCTACTGTAAGGCAACATCCAACTTGCCACATGGCTGATACCTATTTTATAAAACTTTAAAAGTAGAGACACTTACAAAAAATCTTTCTCTTTGTCTTTAAAGCATAATGTTCCTGATCACCAGATTTTGTGCCAGTATCCTGTATTAAATTACAAATCTCTTCAGTGTGAGTGTGTGTGCACCTGCCTGCCCCCACACAAAAACAAACACACACACACACACACACACACACACACACACACACACACACACAAAATAATATACATTAAAGTCACATACACTTACCAGATGCTCTTAAAGAAACAAGTCTCACACTTTGCAGAGGAGAAGTGCTATTGTATGGTGAAGAACAGAAAAACCTTTCTAATTAGGTGGGTCTCCCTGCTAACAGTGCCATATGACTTTACTTATTTTTACTGACAAACATTAAATACACTAAAGCACCAAAGAAACGGATACGGGTATGCATATTCAGATACAGAGATATGTAAACAGGGAGAAGATGGGCACAGCAGTTGGCAACACCTACATGATGACAAGTGTCCGGCTCAGTTGTTAGGTCGGTTACTGTTGCTGCAATAGTAGGTTATCAAGATTTCAGTGAGTCTGAATGTGGTGTTACAGTCAGTGGACAAGTGCAGGACACAGCATTTCCGAGGTAGCGATGAAGTGGGGATTTTCCCGTAAAACCATTTCTCGAGTGTTCCGTGAATATCAGGAATCCAACAAGACATCAAATCTCCAACATCACTGAAGCTGGAAAAATCTCCTGTAAGAACATGATCAACGATGGCTAAAGAGAATCATTCAGCATGACAGAAGTGCAACCCTTTCCCAAATTGCTGTAGTTTTCAATGCCGGGCCATCAACAAGTGTTAGCATGTAAACCATTCAATGAAACATCATCGATATGCACTTTTGGAGCCAAAGGCCAACATTTGCATCCTTGATGACTGCACAACAAAAAGCTTTATGCCTCGCCTGGGCCCATAAATGCTGAAACTGGACTGCTGATGACTTGAAACATGTTGCCTGGTCACACGAGTCTCATTTCAAATTGTTTCAAGCGGATGGATGTGTATGGGTATGGAGACAATCTCATGATTCCATGGACCCTGTGTGTGAGCAGGGGACTGTCCAAGCTGGTGGAGGCTCTGTAATAGTGTGAGGCATGTGCAGTTGGAGTCATGTGCAGTTGGAGTCATATGGGATCCCTGATATGTCTAGATACATATGTAAGCATCCTGTCTGATCACATGCATCCATTCATGTCCATTGTACATTCTGATGGACTTGGGCAATTCCAGCTGGACAATGCAACACCCCACAAGCCCATAATTGCTGCAAAGTGGCTCCAGGAACACTCTTCTGTGTTTAAACACTTCCATCGGGCACCAAACTCCCCAGACATGAACATTATTGAACATATCTGGGATGCCTTGCAATGTGCTGTTCAGAAGAGATCTCCACCCACTCGTACTCTTACGGATTTATGGACAGCCCTGCAGGATTCATGGTGTCGGTACTCTCCAGCACTACTTCAGACATTAGTTGAGTCCATGTCAAGTTGTCTTGTGGCACTTGTGTGTGCTCACAGGAGCCCTACACGATATTAGGCAGGTGTACAAGTTTCTTTGGTTCTTCATTGCATATTTTAAGTATTAAAAAACTCACATCAAAGCCAGACTGGAGTTCTCTGGACCAAGGAAAGTTGCTTCCTGAAAACCTGAAGGCAAGAATTGTGGATGACAGAGACAGTTAGCAGACATCACACTCAGTCAAATTAAAAAAAAAAAAAAAAAAATTGTGTCATTAAAAATACTAACCACAGTAGGAACCACAATGCATACTATTCTAAGCTATGGACCATAGCCACATGTTTTGTAAAATATATTATTGTAATAAATATGTAACTAAAAATAGTAATTTTCACATTAAATCAGGTGATGCTGAGGGAATTACATTAGGAAATGAGAAACAGAAAGTAAATGATTTTTGTTATTTGGGCAGCAAAATAAGTGGTGATGGCTGAAGTGTAGAGGATATAAGATGCATTTGTAAGAAAAGTATTTCTGAAAAAGAGGAATTTGTTAACATCAAATATAAATTTAAGTATTAGGCAGCCTGTCCTGAAGGTATTTGGCCTGAGTTTAGCCCTGAAAGGAAGTGAAATGTGAGTGATAATCAGTGTAGGAAGGAGAGAATAAAGGCTTTTGAAATGTGATGCTACAGGAGAATTTTGAAGACAGGTAGATCAGATAACTAAGAATTACTTAATCAAATTGGGGGGAGGGGGGAGGGGGGGGGGGGGGAGTAAGAAATAATCTGTTGCGCAACTCGACCAAAAGAAGCAGCTGATTGATAAAGCAAATCCTGAGACATCAAGGCATAGTCAGTTTGGTGATGGAATGAAGAGTGGGGACTGTCCAGTAAGCAGGTTCAACTAGAAGTAGGTTTCAATAATTATGCAAGGATGATTGTTGTATAGGACAAACTAGTACAGAATTTATCAAACTGGCATCTGGACTGTAGACAACAACAACAAGTACTATCAGAAGTAAGGCTTTGCAGGTCAATCATGAGTCAATGCAGAAATGCAGTCAGTAAGAACATCACCCGTAACATCCCTGTTTTGGTTGCTGCAGCAAGAGGAAATGTGTACAGCACTTTGCTCACCAGATGTAAGCACTTCAGGCAGGTGGAACTTGCACCACCAGATCAGGCCCAGTGCCATTAGGCATGAGGCTCTCCTGTGGCCCCTGGTGGCAACATTGCATCAGAAGTGTGATTCTATTGTGGCGTCATGCGGGATAGTTGCGTGGTCTGAGACGCCTTGCCAGGGTTCACGTGGCTCCCCCTGTCAGCGGTTCTAGTTCTCCATCGGGCATGGGTGAGCATGTTGTCGTTAGTTTAAGTTAGGTTAAGTAGTGTGTAGGCCTACGTACTGATGACCTCAGCATTTTGGTCCCGTAGGAACTTACCACCACCATCACCACCACCACCACCATCAAGACCACCACCTCCACTGTGGCCATTGGTGGCCACGTTGCAGTCAACGTTTTAAAGCTGCCTCTACTGCACAATCTACAGCTGTTCAGGCGTGTGAAAATGTGGGTGACGTATCAGTGACCACTGACCCACACAACACTTTGAATATGGTCAAAGGAATCATCGTCCTCAGAAACCTTATGCTCCAAACAGACAAGGAGCTACAAGCTAGTCTTTAGTGCTGAGTCATACAGTTTTACCATTCCATCTAAAAAGGTCCCAAAGATAATCAAACAGATACATATATCTTTATCTTAGCCTTTGAAGGCAATGTGCTCCTGTGAAAATTTAAAGCCTTGGTGTACAGTTATATCATGAAACCTTACGCACCACCACTTTGATCACGTATTATCCCACTGCATGGCAGACCCTTAACACAGTAACTTCAGATGATCATTCCACAAAGGTAGTGCATATGAACAACCACCTTTGTGTTTCAATTGCATGGAATACCATTCTCCACATTCGCCCAGTTCACCCAGTCTTCAAGAAAGAAAAGAAAAGACAGGGGCATAAATCTGTTAAAAAGCCCTTGTATACGGAGGCAAAGAGATATGTACACTTACAGCCTGTTGATGTGACAACCAGTTATGCAATAGGTACAGCCCTTATTACTCCTACCACCTTATTTTTTTCCATACCAAGTCCTCCCCCCCCCCCCCCCCCCCCCCAGCCCTCCTTTCTTGTGGTTTCTATGACATCATCTTCTGGAACAATTTCTTGTACCCAGCCAGAGGAGCAGCTTGCTCCTCTGGTGTCTACTGGTGACAAGTCTCCTTCTCAGAAGTCCTCTCCCTGGAAATTCACTGAAACCAGCCAGTGGCTGAAGGAACTGCAGCCTGTGGGTGACAGGGCTGTCCACTCTTCATCCATCTCCATGCTGATCACGGATAGATCCTTGCAAGTATCCCAATCACCAGAGGCTGCAGAGGAAGAGGAATAGGAATAGGAGGAGGGGGAGAAGGAGAATTAGGACAAGTTTACTCGGGATACACCAGATCCCTCAAAGCAGTCTGATTCTGAAGCAATGCTCACTGACATGGTTCCGTCCCCATCAGTGATGGACAGTGATCCTGAAGTGTGACCAGTCCACCTGCTGACTCCACACTTAACCTGGACACCCGTAACATGATCATTCAGCTGAACATCAGTGGATATTACTATCATTGGCAGAACAATAGCACCTTTTTTTGTCCTCTTCTGCAGTTTGTGTTGTTGTGGAGGAAACACACTTCAGTGATGCCCATTCCCCAATGCTCCATCATTATCATGCATTTTATCAGTACCATGCTAGCCACAAGTGAGCATTTGAGGGATCTGTACATTGGTTCATACAGAAGTCATCAAAGAATGGATTCCCATTTGAATCTCTTTGAAACCAGTAACATTTATTTATTTCCAGGCAGGCCACTTACTTACAGTAAGTGACCATCTTAACTCAACAACTTCCTCCTTTTTTCCCTCCTATTTGGAGACTTCAGTGTGCTGCACTCCCCTGCAGGGAGTATCAGTTCGTCTGGTAGGAGCTTTCTACGTCCTCAGTTTCTTAATGACCATGATCTGTGTCTCTTCAGAGATGGTACTGTTACCCACTTCGGTGCTAGGCATGGCACTCTCCCAGCTATCGATCTAATGATCTTTTCCACCAATCTCATGGCTTCGCTACACTGGCCACTACATGACGATTTTTGTGACAGTGACCATTTTCTGGTGATCCTATCATTTCCTTGCCACCACCAGACAGATGAACTACCATGCTGGGTGTTTTACAGAGCCAACTGGTAGTTGTATGCCTCTGCTGTTACCTCCACTCCCTCTCAATCAGATTTCATTGATGATGCTGTGAAAGATGTACCTGACACAATCACCAACACCACTGGAACTGTTATTCTTCTTTCTGGTAGTCCCCTCGATTGCCATTTGGTGCCATGGTGGACCAAAGATGTTGCAGCAGATAGTTAGGATTGCTGAAGAGCCTTTAAACATTTCAACCGACGTCCCCCGCAGACCAACTTTATTTCTTTTAAGTAACTTTGTGCTAAGGCGTGCTGTCTAATTAAACACAGTAAGAAAGAATGCTGAGAATGCTATGTCTCCCTCCTGGGAACACATGCCTCTTCATCCCTCTTTTGGACCAAGATCCACAGTCTTCTGGACCACCAAAGGTTCGCATCTGTACCAGGTCTCTTCCTCCCAGGTACTCTCTTTACTGATGTGCCAGCTCTTGCTGAACACCTAGTGACTCACTGTGTGACAGTATCAGAATCCTCTTCTTATGTGGATGCCTTGTAGATGTGTAATCGATGAATTGAAGACATCAACCTCTCCTTCCGCCCTTGGCACACCGAATTATATAGTCAACCTTTCATTGACTGGGAACTGCTTCAGTCTCTTACCTCATATCATAACATGGCCCTGGACCCATATTCTATTCCCATTCAGATGATACAACATCTGACTGTTACTCAACAGCTACATCTCCTCAGAGTCTTCAACCATATTTGGCTCAATGGTGTCTTTCCTTCGCAATGGCGAGATAGTATCATCACTCCAGTCCTTAATCCATTAACAATTTCCAGACAACTTGCCTCATCAAGGTGCTCTGTAAACTCCTTGAAAGGATGGTTGCCTAAGATTATGCTGAGTTCTCTAGTCTTGGGATCTTCTGCTCCCCTATCAGTGTGGTTTGTGGGTGGAATGATTCACAAACATCTGTTTAGGTTGAAAACAGCAATATGAAAGACTTTTTCTAAATGGTAAAACTTCATTTCAGTCTTGTTTGACCTGCATAAGGCATGTGACATGGCCTGGTGCCATCACATTTTACTTAATCACCATGACTAGGGCTTTCAACAGTTTTTATCCCACTGTTTGTTCTGAGCTCATGTTGGTACTTCAATCAGCACTCCACTGGTCCAAGAGAACGGCAACCCCCTGGGCTTCATACTGACTGTCACATTCTTCCTCAACACCATCAATGGGCTAGTGACATCTGTCAGTTCAAGGTCACCCCAATGCTATGTGTCAAAAACTTCTGCATTTGGTACAGATCCCACTCTGTAGCCTTGGCTAGATGCCAGTCCAAGGTGCCATCTGAGGGTCCTCTGCCTGGCCCTTTTCCATGGTTTTCAGTTCTCTGTTGCAAATGTGTGGGTCATGCATTTTTGTCATCATACCACTGATGAACTGGACACAGAACTGTACTTAGGTACCCAGCACTTGAACATTGTTGCACATTCCTGATTTTTGGGACTCCTTTTTGACAGGAAGCTGAAATGACTTCCTCATATTTGACAACTGAAGACCAGCTGCAGGTGAAAGCTTAATCTCTCTGCTTACTTACCCACACCTCTCAAGGTGCAGATCCTGCTGCTCTCTTTGATATCTACCAGTCTCTGGTCCAGTCCCTCATCAATTGGTTTATGACTCGGTGCCATCTCCGGTCGTTAGACCCAGCCCATTACTGTGGAGTCAGACTGGCCACTGTCCCCTTCCAGACTAGTACCATAGACATTCTCCTTGCCAAAGTGGGGACCTTCTCTCTTCAGGTCTGACAGTACTAAATCTTGCTCACCTATGCAATCACCATTCAACAGTTTCCTGATTAGCCATTATATCCAATTCTCATCAGGTTATCTTCCATTTGGAAAGTGGGTGCACTCAGCGACTGTTATGTGGCTTATAAATTATAGAGTGCAGCAATCAGTTGTCCTTTGGTAGATTTTATTATGCAAATCCAGATTTCGGCTAGTGGCTAGCCATTCTCAATGCACTATTTTCTATTCTCGATACAGGTAAGTCCCTGATGTTCAGGCGTCAGAAATGTGACTGTCGCCCAAACAACAGGGACTTACATGCATCAAGAATAGAAAATAGTGCATTGAGAATGGCTAGCCACTAGCTGAAATCTGGATTTGCGTAATAAAATTTAACAACAGACGACTGATTGCTGCACTCTATAATTTACATCTAATCCTTTTTGCATATGAGGAGCATCAACCCCGATAGTCACCTTTTGGTGGGATTACCAGTTGGTATGTGCCTTGCACCCATCTTCCAGGCCCTCCACCACCTGTACTCCTTGGAATGTACTCCCCATGTTTTCTCACAACGCCCCCCCCCCCCTTTTTCATCTTGGTTGGTTGGTAACCAGGCCACAAATTAGGAACGATCTGTTTCAAGGACTTAGTCTGTCACCTTCATGACCCTCTGTTGTCTGTTCCTTTCTGTTCCTCAGGAGTATCAGGGTGCAATTGCTGACTACACTGACAGCTCTAAAACCATGGCTAGGACAGTTTATGCTTTGCATTTCCTGCCAGTCAGTGACACCATTAATTGCTGAGTAAGTCTAGTGTGTTTTTGGCAGAGCTGATTGCCATTACCAGAGCCCTCCATTTCATTAAACAGGCATCCGTTGACCAATCTGTTATATGTAGTGACTCAATGAGCAAATCCAGGGTACTGACTGGTGTTACTCTTGTCAATCTGTGATATCTGCTACATCTACATACATACTCCGCAATCCACTATATGATGCGTGGCGGAGGGTAGCTCGTACCACAACTAGCATCTTCTCTCCCTGTTCCACTCCCAAACAGAACAAGGGAAAAATGACTGCCTATATACCTCTGTATGAGCCCTAATCTCTCTTATCTTATCTTTGTGGTCTTTCCGTGAAATGCAAGTTGGCGTCAGTAAAATTGTACTGCAGTCAGCCTCAAATGCTGGTTCTCTAAATTTCCTCAGTAGCGATTCACGAAAAGAACGCCTCCTTTCCTCTAGAGACTCCCACCCGAGTTCCTGAAGCATTTCCGTAACACTCGCGTGATCAAACCTACCAGTAACAAATCTAGCAGCCCACCTCTGAATTGCTTCTACGTCCTCCCTCAATCCGACCTGATAGGGATCCCAAATGCTCAAGCAGCACTCAAGAATAGGTCGTATTAGTGTTTTATGAGCGGTCTCCTTTACAGATGAACCACATCTTCCCAAAATTCTACCAATGAACCGAAGATTACTATCCACCTTCCCCACAACTGCCATTACATGCTTGTGCCACTTCATATCACTCTGCAATGTTATGCCCAAATTTTTAATCGATGTGACTGTGTCAAGTGCTACACTACTAATGGATTATTCAAACATTACAGGATCCTTTTTCCTATTCATTCTGCATTGATTTACATTTATCTATATTTAGAGTTTGCTGCCATTCTTTACACCAATCACAAATCCTGTCCAAGCCATCTTGTATCCTCCTACAGTCACTCAACGACGACACCTTCCCGTACACCACAGGATCATCAGCAAACAGCCGCACATTGCTATCCACCCTATCCAAAAGATCATTTATGTAGATAGAAAACAACAGTGGACCTACCACACTTCCCTGGGGCACTCCAGATGATAACCTCACCTCTGATGAACACTGACCATCGAGGACAACATTCTGGGTTCTATTACCTAAGAAGTCTTCGAGCCACTCACATACTTGGGAACCAATCCAATATGCTTGTACCTTAGTCAGGAGTCTGTAGTGGGGCACCGAGTCAAACACTTTCCGGAAGTCAAGGAACATGGCATCCGTCTGATACCCTTCATCTATGGTTTGCAAGGTATCATGTGAAAAAAGGGCGAGTTGCGCTTCGCAGGAGCGATGCTTTCTAAAGCCGTGCTGATGCATGGACAGCAACTTCTCTGTCTCAAGGAAATTCATTATATTCGAACTGAGAATATGTTTGAGAATCCTGCAACAAACCGATGTTAAGGATATTGGTCTGTAATTTTGAGGATCCGTCCTTCTACCCTTCTTATATACAGGCGTCACCTGCGCTTTTTTTCCAGTCGCTCAGGACTTTACGTTGGGCAAGAGATTCGTGATAAATGCAAGCTAAGTAAGGAGCCAATGTAGTAGAGTACTTTCTGTAAAACTGAATTGGAATACCATCAGGATCTGGCGATTTATTTATTTTCAACCTATTCAGCTGCTTCACAACCCCAGGGATGTCTATCACTATGTCCTCCATACGGGAATCTGTACGAGACTCAAATGGCAGTATGTTTGTACGATCCTCCTGCGTGAAAGATTTCTCAACTGCTAAATTTAAAATTTCAGCTTTTATTTTGCTGTCTTCCATTGCCAGGTCAGACTGATGAGTGAGTGACTGGATGGAAGTCTTCGACCCGCTTACCAATTTTACGTAAGGCCAGAGTTTCCTTGGGTTTTCAGCAAGATCTTTTGCTAAGGTATGACGGTGGTAGTGGTTGAATGCTTCGTGCATCGCTCTTTTTACAGCAGCACGAATCTCTAACAACTTTTGCCTGTCCTCATTCTCCCAATCTTTCTTGTACCGCGAGTGCAACTGCCTTTTGCTTCCTGAGCATTCTCCAAATTGCGCTGTTAAACCACAGTGGGTCTTTTCCGTCCGTGACCCACTTTTTCGGCACATACTTGTCCAATGCATGATTTATGATGTGTTTAAAATTTGCCCATAATTCTTCAACGTCCATCATACCAGAAATAAATGAAGTCGATTCATTTACTAAGTGGGATGCTAACAACTGCTTATCTGCTCTTTCTAGTAAGAATACTCTCGTAGCCTTCTTGACCGACTTTTTAACTTCTGTAACCATAGTCATAACGACAACATCATGATCACTAATCCCTGTCTCAACACTGACACCGTCGATGAGGTCTGGTCTGTTCGTGGCTACCAGATCTAAAATATTTCCATAACGCGTTGTCTGTCGACTTAGCTGCTCAAGACAGTTTTCGGATAATGTGTTCAAAAGCAATTCACACAACGGCTTGTCTGTACTACCTGTAATGAATCCATAGACATCCCAGTGTATACTAGGTAGGTTGAAGTCACCTCCGACTAATATAGCATGATCCAGGTACTTCTGTGATACATAATGTAGACTCTCTTTGAATGATTCTAGAACTGTCACGGTGGAACCTGGTGGCCGGTAATAACACCCCACAATTAACTTTATTTCCCCTAGCTGTGTTAAACATGTCCAGATAACTTCACTCTACTTCGACCTCAGTAGACACAATATTTTTGTCAACTGCAATGAAGACACCACCTCCTACAGTGTCTAATCTGTCTTTCCGATATGTGTTCCAACCCTCACTAAATATTTCAGAAGTTCCTATCTCAGGGTTCAGCCAGGTCTCAGTCCTGAGAATAATTTGTGCACCACATGCTTCCTGGAGGGCAGTAAATTCAGGAACTTTATTCCGAACACTCTGAAAATTTACTGCTAATGTCTTGATAGCTGAAGTGTCTTTATACTGAGCGCGTCCCGATTTCCTTGCCTGCACGTTGACTGGTGAGTGTTCATCAGGACACCTCGCATTACTGCCTAGCCTAAAAAACCCCCATGTGCGCACCACAAGTACTCTGCTACCCGAGTAGCCACTTCCTTTGACCTACAATTCCCCACCCAATAGCGCAAGTCTAGAAATCTGCAGCCAAGACCGTCACAGAGTTGACGAAGCCTCTGGTTGAGACCCTCCACTCGGCTCCAAATCAAAGGACCCCAATCTGCTCTGGAAACGATTCATGATCTCCTCTCAGAATTTAATCATACACCCTGCTCGGTTAACTTTTTCTGGGTATCAAGTCATGTAGGTATCTCAGAAATGAACAGGCCAAACATTTGGCTGGAGAAGCAATTACAGGCCCTCCATTTGATATGAAGATCACAGGTGCAGATTTGTGGATGAAAGTAAGGTCTCTGCAACTAGAAAGAATCCACCATTGTATGTGCACCGAACACACCACACTGAGCCATAGTTTTATTTTAGGTGACGAGTCACCCCCACATTGTGGTGGTGGAGTCTTACTGACAGTTGCTCATATACTGACAGAATGCTCCCTTCTAGCATGGTCTTACAAATTTTTTCCCTCTCAGTCCGTGGGCAGCTCACAGATAAATGAACTGGTTCTACAATTTCTCTGTGACAGTGGTTTTTATACTCAGGTACAACATTTTAAATTGAAACTTCCTGGCAGATTAAAACTGTGTGCCCGACCGAGACTCGAACTCGGGACCTTTGCCTTTCGCGGGCAAGTGCTCTACCATCTGAGCTACCGAAGCACGACTCACGCCCGGTACTCACAGCTTTTCTTCTGCCAGTATCTCGTCTTCTACCTTCCAAACTTTACTTTTGGAGCAGGGTCAAGGTGGCTGTGGTTGGGGGGTCACATGCTGGGTCTGGGGACCCTTGACCCTGCCTCCTTTGCATACTGCCTCTGCCATCCCTCGATTCCTCTGTCTTAATTCCTTTCTGGAGGTTTTTTCTGCTGCACCCTGTTTCATGTTTTAGGAGTAGCTCTCTTCTGATTAGTGAGCGCTGTTCTCCTCTTTAACACTATGCCCGTAATTGATAGGGGATGTGAGGGCAGTGGGAGGGGAGGGCCAGTGTCCCCTTTGCATGCAGAGCCCATGTGTGACCTTAATTATTTCTCTTATCTTGGTTTATTATTAATGGACCAACTGGTGTCCATTACATTCTTAGCCTTTTCCCTTTTACATCTGTGGATTCCCTGTCTATGAGGCATTCTTTACTTGTATTGTGTATGTGTGTGTGTGTTTCTTTCAGTCTCCCATTCCTAGATGTGTTGAGCTATAGAAGATTTGACAGTACTCTAGGGGACTGTGTGTACAGAAAGGCATTTAGATGCCATTTTGCACCAATACCACACAGCCCAGAAGGAAGTAGTGTTAAAAAGTCTTCGCGTGCCTACCCTATCAGTGGCAATCAGAGCTGAATTTCTTCAACACAGTGAAGGCCGATGGCTGTAATGGTTTGACCATAGATAGAGCCTTAAACAAAGTAGTGTTAATTATGCTAATAAGGGTGAGAACCGCCTTCTACTTTCTAAGCTTCGTTTCTATAGTTACTGTCCAATAAGCAAAACTTTTCACAAAAATGACATGCAGAACTCTTATTTTGTCAGTACAAAATAAGATTTTTTCCAACATGAAATGGATGCATCTGATCATCTCCACAATTTGGAAGCCTATGAAGTGACGGATGGCTGTGGCAAAATGCATATAGGTGAAACTGGGAGGACAATAAAGAATGGATTAAAGAGCAGAAATGTCATACATGTTTAAAAGAAAGTGTGAATATGGTAGAAGAACATCAGGAGACTGCAGCCAGAATGCATATTACAACAAGGCACAAGTGCTAGCAAAAGAAGACAGCATTTATAGAAGTAAAGTCTGAGAATCAATTGAGATCCTTTAGAACAAAAGTAATTTTGGTAGAGATGACTTAGTGTCATCAAGGAAGTAAATACCCACCCATGGTGCATGAGGAATAGATACAAACAACTAGCAGGAAGCCAACTCTGTAGTGTGACAATAGTATTTTAGTAAACATCCCCTCCTCTCTCCCCCCCCCCCCCCCCCCTCCCCCCCAACTTCTTCTGTCTGTCATCACTACCTGTCCAATAACAATGGCTCATCAAAAGCAGCTGGAAAAATTTTATTCAATAACACAAGTTGTTCTCCAGATAAGCACAGAAAACATCTATTTTATAAATGAACACACCACTGGTCTCTGATAGTGTTCAGCTAACCAGAAATCCCAAGCAGAGGGGTCAAAATGTCAACTGCCAATAAACTTGAAGAGGAACACGACACAGTGTAACAACGTAGATTTTCCCTTCAACCAACACTATCGATCAGTCAGCCTACAGTTTTCAATTAGTAGGGGTAAACAATATAGCCATGCAAAGCCCATATCAGTAATCGAGAAAAGCAACACTCTTGGAAATCTGGAAATGTAATGTGTGTAAATACTGACAAAAACCAATGCAGACTGATTCACAGTGTGCAGGCAAGGTGGAGAAGATGTATTATCAGGGAATAGGTAACATTTCATTAAAAGTGACTAGAAGAGGGGAAACTGGACAGAGAACATGATTGTGAAGGGCTGAAGCTTTTGCTTCACAAGATTACACTTCACCACATGATTATGAAATTAGCAGAGAACCGGACGAAAAATATGACTTTCGCAGGTTGTATGTCTAGATGATATGACTGACATTGGCTATACCAAGTCAGTGGTAACTAGTGGCACCAAATATATCGTGAGAATGTGTACTGACACTCAGCATAAAGAATGAGAAAGGAAATTACACTGCACACTGTAGGCTAACCAGCAAACCGAATGGAGAAAGAGACACCAATATCACTAAGAATGGTAGGCCTAGCAAAATGGGAAAAAGAACAGAATCGTTCCCTGTCAATGATGGAGCAAAATATGGAGAAGCACACACACACACACACACACACACACACACACACACACACACACACACACACACACACACACAACCTGCATAACAATACGGTCAAAATAACAATTAAAATGTTCGCAATTGCTTTAAATCATTGTTCTGAAATGATAGACTGGTGGAAGCACTGTTATAATAAGGATTATGTTGTCTCACTGTAACATTTACTTATATGAACAGAACACACATTTACAGTACAAATAACAATAAACCTTCAGGACATTTGCAATACTAGAATACAAACCAAGCAAGCCAACACAAAATTACATTCTGACAAATAGCATAAAATGAAATGTGCAAAATGTGTATCTTTAGACTGAATATTGGTATGCCAGTAATACTCTAGTTAAATTTACTTTACTTTTTACTTCAGCTGGGTCTTAGTAACATACACTATCTCTGATTATTACAGAAAAGAATAACTAAATTACTGAGGTGTCATTACTTTCAATCATGTTTTAAACAAAAAGTCAAAACTGACAGCATTACTCTTTTAAAACTGTCTTTTAATAATTGAAGTCAATCAGGTTTTCAATAGTAGGACATGTTTGGAACTCTAGACAATGTGACAATGACATAGGAGACTGAAGACATCAGTGAAACAAAATTTTAACAGATGCAGTAACAACTATCATCTGTCTGTTTTATAAGCTGAGTGTATGTGTTTGTCTGAGATCATCTCCCCGACCCCTGGATCAATTTCAACCAAATTTGGCACAGTAACAGCAGGCCTCACAAGTAATATTGCTGTCATGTCTACAACCTTCTAGATCCAATGAAGAGCAGAGATACGAGGAAAAAGTGTTTTTCCAGCCCTTGGCATATAGGCTGTCCTGCAAAATGGGTATGTTGTATGGGAACATTATTGGCATGTGAAAGCAATCTCCTTTGTGGGGCATCCCACTTGTCAGGGGCAAGAAACGGTTTCCCAGACCCCATTGTGTAGACTGCTTTTGCATCACAGGTGCATAGTGTTGGAGTAGTATCAGCCTGCTTTATTGACCTGCTTTTCATGGTGACCTGTAAATCAGGGGCAAATAAATGATTTTCAAGCCCTTTGTGTGTCACCTGGCTTCTGTTTCCAGCACTGCCTGTGCTGAAGAACACAGCTGGGGACATGTTGAGATGGACAGAATGAGGGGGAGGAGGAAATGGACAGAGAAAAGGGAGGAGGGGGGAGTTGCATGAGGCAGATGGAAAGTGTAGAGGTGTGGGGGGCAGGTGGAAAAGGAGGAGAGGGAGGCAAATAAGGAAACAGAAAGGAGGAGGAAGATATTGTCCCAGAGAAGGGAGGTGAAAATAGTCAAAGATAGGTGGAGGGGGAGATGAAGAGACAAAGAGAGAGGGGAGAAGGAGACAGACAGATTGAGCTGGGAGGATGAGGTAGACAGACAGATGGAGAAAGAGGTGGACAGAGAGAAGGGGGAGGAGATGTGTTCAGCATATGTGTCAAATGCACCTGTGGGTGAAGCCACTGGAAAAAGGCTAGTTTAAAAATAAAGTTCACTCAAAGCCACTGGGTATGCCTCACAACATTTAAAGTTTGAACTAAAAAATGAACAGTCATACAGCTCATCAGAGAAGTTGAGAGGATGTCTTCATGATCAGTGATAATGCTATTTTTAATCCCATATATTACAGACACACTTTCATTAGCAACGACCAGTTATGGTGCAGGATCCTCATGTTCCTGGAGCCCTATGCTTCTGCCCATATTTGTCACACCACTTGTTGGTCTCCATGGACCTAACTTTCCACTCTGCACACAGTTTGCATGGTTAGGCCTGTCATGAGCCCCTTTGGTGCCTGGGTACAGATGTAATCTGATAATGCTGTCTGTTCCCCCACCCCATCCCCCCGACCCCCATCAAACCTCTTCTTCAAGACCAGAGTTGCATAAAGGGCTATCAGTTTTCTTATTTAGAAGTATGCAGATAAGGCAAAGAAACACTTTTCATTACCAAACAATTTACTGTTATCAGTATGTTAATGACACTGAATTTTCTTAAACCAAAAATTTTAGAAACAGAGATTCTGTTTGCTATAATTTGTTTGGTGTTATCTGTGACAAACTATTATTTTGCTAAATCTGAGAATGTTTTAATTTGTGTATGTTTGTTGATTTAGTTTGAGAATTAAAGTTGCTTTAAGACTGAAGTTTTCTTACCTTTATATTTGCAAAATCTTCTGTTGTTGGTGCAGTATCTAAACTGTCTTAAGATCTTATGTTCTATTGAAATAACAGACAAACTAGGAAGCCTTGGCTGATGTATTGGTGATATTAAATAATGTTTTTTTAATTTTTAAATGGTTCTTTTCTTTCACCAGATACAACAGTAAATGATAGAGTAAGAAATATTCTTAATACTATTGCTGTGTTGGGGAAAGGTGACATTAAATCATTTGTATAAAGATATTGCAGACTCTATCAAATGCTCACTTTCTCCTGTTCTGTAATTCTTTATTTTGCATTACTGTAGTCTTTTATGGAGGCTACAATGTGTATAGGTTCACCACAATTTTCAAATTTTGCTGTGTTCACAAAACCAGCCGTAGCAAAACCCACTCTGTGGCATTTGCTTGCAATGCCACATGAGTGAAGTGCAGGTGCACAGCAGTAGGCGGAAGGTAAAGTGAGCTGTGTGCACTATTCATTGAGGAGCCATTTTATAATGAACCCAGATTTTCAACTACCTTTCTTGCGAGATCACTCTGTTTTCAGATACAATTGTACCTATTTTCAGGTATGAAGTATAAGATTAACGTGTTTCCATTGTTGCACAAGCACTCTAGCAATGCTCTGTCTTGTTTAAAGTTAGTCTATTACATATGTAAAACTTATATATGGCAAATGTTTTGAAAGAACCTAATTTTTTCATTCTCACATAAACAATTTTTTATTTTCATTATATTTTTAAGTTTTTGATTTACAAAAATATATAATTTTATTTAATACTGTCTTAAATCTTAAAAGTGGAAATACCTATATCAATAGCTAGACTCACCAAATTTTCAGGATGCTTCTAGAATAAAATTAAATTTCACATCCGTTCAGACGTTCAGTTCATGTTGCTCTTGCTAGTAAGCTCTTAGGACAATGAGAAACTGTGTGTTGTGTTGTTGTGTGAACATTATGCTATATTAGATATGAAAATGTTTCTATGTTTTGTGAAATACATATTTATTTGCCAATTCCGGACAAGCAACTTTGAATTCAAATGTCTCCCCTGTACGGGAACATACATAATGGATGCACAAGTGCAGGTTGCAGACATATGGTTGACAACAGATGGAAGTTTGGGTCTGGCCATGAAGCATCCTCAGATAGCCTACTGGTAAGGTGACCACTTGCGATAAGTGTGAATTACTGGTTCAAGTCCCAATCTGCACAATGTCATCATTCCATTATGTTGCTGATGGTGGTCCATATTTGCAACTGCAAACACATTTCATGAATTTCAAAATGGCTGTAGCAGCCATAGTGCCATTGTATTGTACTTCTGAGCAACACAGGCACTGCAGTATCGTACTTTGGCTATGAGTGCACGCCAGTTTATTTCAAATTAATGTCAGATGGCTGTCAATTGTTATTAATGACTTTTCATATAGATAAGTAAATAATACCCACGTGTTACTTTCAGGTTGAAAAAATGAATGAAAATATCAGCACTAGTATAAACACTGAAACTCCTGCAGCTCAAAGTCCCAGAAAAGAAAACTTAAGAAGCAAAATAAAAATGCTGGAAGAAAAACCCGATACTTATAAGACAAAGGTGAAAGTAGTGGCAGTTCATAGCCTGCAAATGTCAATAGTAATGAATTTAAAAGCTTGTGGGATAAGTTTTAACTAAATATTCATCACAATTTGTTTCATTAGCGTTTCCTTTCGTAAAAGTATTCATTTAGTCAGTCAGATTACATCCGTTTCAGAGTATTGTCAATTTCAAGCCATAGTAGTAAACAGCTATCAATTCATGTTTACACTGTTTCATAAAAATCAAAGGAGACATCCCTTGCTGTATACTGTCTATTTTGTGTCTGAATGTAACCCCCACCCACTACTGTGTATCCTCACTGCCATCTGTGTAGGTAGTTAGCAGCCAATTTATTTCATGTGACCCCCACATGTTATAACAGAAAATAAAGTACTATAGGACAGAATACCGAGCGAGGTGGTGCAGTGGTTAGCACACTGGACTCGCATTCGGGAGGACGACCGTTCAATCCCGCGTCCGGCCATCCTGATTTAGGTTTTCCGTGATTTCCCTAAATCGCTTCAGGCAAATGCCGGGATGGTTCCTTAGAAAGGGCACGGTTGATTTTCTTCCGCATCCTTCCCCAATCCGAGCTTGTGCTCCGTCTCTAATGACCTCGTTGTCAACGGGATGTTAAACTGTAATCTCCTCCTTCTAGGACAGAATAACATGAATTTTCCATTTACGTAATTTTTAAGTGAAATAGAATTTAACAATGACTTTTATTACACAACTATCCATCTTCATGTCTACACTCATGAAAAATCATTTCCCTACACACTATGCTAACTAACAAAGCTGTGTATCTTCAAGGGTTGACTGAAAAATAATGCCTCCACCTTCATAACTCTTCAACAGTTGGCAGCATTGGTATGCAGCAGGTACTGGCTTGTTCTGTAGCCTCTTCTCAACATCTCCAGTTGCCAGGAAGTCTTAGCATTGAACAGTTGTGTTGTTACAGTGTAAAGTATGGAACCCTGCACAGATGGTCAGTCAATGCAATTTAAGCACTGTGCAGTCATTGAATTCTTGACAACAAATTGTGTCACCCCAAAGGAGATTCATCAGAGAATGAAAGCAGTTAAAGGTGATTGTGTTGATGTGAGTACTGTGCGTCATTGGGCAAGTAAGTTTAAAGATGTTGAGGTGGGAACATCTGACCTGCATGACAAAGAATTGGACGTCCTGTGACAGCAACCACCAAGTTTCACAAGCAAAATGTTGACAGATCCATTCAGGACGATTGTCATATCACACAGAGAGAAATTTCAAGCACAGTTGGCGTTTCACAAGAATATGTGGGTCACATTATTGCTTTACTTTGCTATTGGAAGATCTGTGCACGATGGGTACCCCAGACGCTAACTGCTGAAATGAAAGTGCACAGACTTGAAACGTGCCAGGAATACCTCTCGCATTACGAGAATGAAGGTGACACTTTTCTCCATTCAATCATGGGACATCATTATGCTTCTGACGAAGACGTTGAGTGAACTGTGAGACTGTGGTTGCGGAAACAGTGTGTCGACTTCTTCCATGATGACTTCAGAAATGTATCCAACTGGCTGGTGATTATGTGGAAAAGTGAATATTGGTAATTAAAGATCACATTCTAAGCATTATTTCTGCATTTGATTTATTAAAATATTCCCACCCAAACCCAATTAATGAAGGCGGAGGCATTACTCTTCATTCAACCCTTGTACAAAATCAGTACTACAACAGACTTAACCAGGGATATCAGTTATATAGTCAAGCCACAAAGGGGTATAAAAACAGAGAGACAGACTTCACATTTTATCAACCCTCAGTTAGACACCACTAATCTGTGAAATTATTATTATCATTATATATGTGTATGTACATAGGCTGAAGACTTGTTTCCTGAGAATGGGTGGGTCATCTAATAGCTTCAGTTTTGGAGAGCTTTAATTCCCAAAAATTTTCCTGGTATCTCTTTTTTATATAGGGTACCTACAACTGTTTGCAGACAAGTGTTTCAGACTTCAGATCAGTGTATGAATAATTTTTACTCTCCAGGCCCCACAAACTGCAATCAGTTCTGGCCTCCATATGTAGCCTCTTCCACAGTATTCTGTCTTCGGCATTTGCTTTCTTTCTCCCACTACTTGGAGATCCTTGGCAAACTGGTCTCTCCATCTCTTTTTTGGCCTGGTTCGAGGTCTTCGTCCATATTTTTTTTATGAAATATGTGAGATGATCTGTGAGCTGAATTATGCCCACCAAAAACTCTGAACAAAACATTTGTCATAATACACCTTGCTCTTGATCTTCAAACATTTTCCTTTCTTTCAAAAAAACATGTATTCAACATTTTCCTTCAAGATAACACTGCTTCAGTAGTATCACTGGATATATGATCATATTTATGTATAGATAATGAGTTCCATAAGTCGCAGATTCTGGGTTGTACTTATGTTGCGAATTTCAAGATGTTGGTTAGCCATGAATATTGGACAAATACTGGCACTATCTCGTGGCCTTCTTTTTAAAAGCAAAACCAAGATGGCTACATTATCTTAAAAATTAGCCATGTTATTACTGTGAAAATTCATTTTGACTAAACTGTGACTGATTGGGGCATGAATCATGTATCACAATTAGCATCGATTTTAAAGATATTATCACCGCAAAAAGGTATTTGGAAAAGAAAGTAACTCATCACTCTAAACATTTTGTAAGCCAAATAAATTAAATTAATTTTTAATCTCACAGTGAGCTGCACTTAAATGTGTTAAGATATGTTTTTTGCCCAGCTGAGTGTTACTGTCTAAAAGAATAATGGAACATATAGGCATTGCTAAGAACAGATAGCATAAAGAAAATTGTAAATGCTATATTGGTGCTTCTTTTTCCACCTGTATTTTATAAAACTTCTAAAATAATCACTGATAGTGCACTTATGACCTTAATTAACTCTGGTATTTGAAAGAGAATTAAGTACTGGCACTAAAAAATGGGTACATCACAACTGCTTGCATAGCTCATGTCAATAATCAATCAATCATAACAAGCCCATGGAGAACAGTCTCATCAGTCAAATGTACAGGGCGATATGACATGGGGATTCCCCTATATGAGGAACATGGAAACATGAGGAAGTTCCTTTGCAAATGCCTACTGTTGTTAAAGTGGTTCAAATTTGCAGACACCGTATTAATGAATTTATTTATTTGGTATATGGCACTAAGACACAAATGACAATACAATTAGTTAAAACTGAAATAGTTATAGTTATAAACAAACATCTAACATATTTATTTAGACTATTGCTTATCAAGTCACCATCAGGAAGCCTTTAGGTTTCTTTTCATAAGCTGTCCAAGGTCAGTCTTCTATGATGTGTTTTATGGTTTGGATTCCACTACATTTGCAGAAACATGTCAATTGCATGCTCCATTTATGTAGGAAGTAGGCACATCTACCATGTTGAGTCCTTATACTGTTCAGAGTTGACCAGGTTTTACATGGTAACTCAAAAGCCGGAGGCTTTTGGGTAATAGATGGAATTGTGTTACTCTGCTTTGTGATCTATTGTTGATGCCAGGCTTTAGTCAAGCTTAATTTTTCCTCTGTGGCTGTAATTGCCATTTTGCTATGGAACATTCGTGATCAAAGGTGGCTGTGGGTAACGTATTCAATGTTCTCATGTACTGGTAGGTTACTGTTATTCAAGATTTTCTTGTGCTGTCTTGTGAGTGCGTTTATGCAAAGAAAATTTGGCAGTGGTATATGGCTTAGTATTTGGAGCCATTCCATAGGAGCAGATTGAGTTATTGAGTTGAGCCTCAATTTTATGAGTGTGAGGACTGTTAAGCCACACTGGCACACAGTATTCAGCAGTTGAGAAGACAAGGTTCAGAGCAGATGAGTGCAGGACAGAGTTTGATGATTCCCATGTTGTTCCACAGAATTTTTGTATAACAATGTTCCTTGATTTTAATTTCTCTGCTATTTTTGTTATGTGCTCTTTAAATGTGAGACATCTATCGAGTGTCACACTCAGACATTTTGGTTGTTTATTGTAAGTCATGTGTTCTGAAACTGTATTCTAGGCTCCCTTTTGGCAAATTTGTTAAATTTGTTGTTCAGATAAAAGCATGCACGGGTGATTCTACAAGTCTCTCAAGAGGGGAGGGGGCTAATTGGGGGGGGGGGGGGGGGAATGGAATATCGCTTAACAAAATGAGGGTTGGTAAAATTTGGTTTTGCTTAAAGTAGTTTTTAGTAACTGTTTTTTAGTTCACGGTAAAAATGTGTCTACAGAATGTGTGTGCCCAGGAAGATAATACGATTTGACCCAGATGTCCGGTGATTTTTAAGTTTTTGTCTGGGGTCAGCAATTTAAGTGTTGTAGAGCATACCTGGCATATTATTGTAAGTGGTACTTGTACATTAATATACATCCAATGTATATTAACAAATAATGAGATGCCCATTTTAAGTTAAATGATATTTATTGGTTTAGATAGTAAGCTATCTGCTGCTCTTATTCTTTTGTTAAAATGTGTTTAAAATACATTGCAACCTATATTACTACATAATTATAAAAGAAATGATTGAATCTGTTGAAGTAATATATTCTCTGATTTCTGAAGTCATTTTATCCAGTGTAATATGATACTCCATTGAGGGGGTGTCTATAGCCATCATAGCCCCCCCCCACCCCCCCCATGCCACTGCACCTGAAAGCACGTAAACACCATTTTGCTGGCGTTTGGTTAGAGGCGCCATTTCCGTAAGTACCTTCCCCACTTCTCCAGGTCGGCTGTAGTCAGAAAAATTCTACGTATTTATGAGCTAAATGAAACAATAACTGTGGCATGCACATATGCACGCACTACAATGAGTCTCAAGATAACAAGTTGACTGAACTTGCTGCTTCCTGGAGGGGCCACCACAAGTGGCGCACGCCTTACATGCCCGGTTCCAGTGTGTTCACATAATCACATGTCTGAACCAGCGACTCCACACTAACTTTTTTCTCGCAATTTTTGGGAAAAATTTTAGGGAAGAAAATTTCGACACTGGGCAGATAGGGGAATTTCACTATGGTGACAAAAGTCATGGGATACCTCCTATTATTGTGCTGGACCTCCTTTTGCCCATTGTAATGTGGCAACTCAGTGTGACATGGACTCAACAAGTCTTTAGAAGTCTCCTGTAGAAATACCAAGCTATGCTGCCTCAATAGCCGTCTGTAGTTACGAAACTGTTGCCAATGCAGCATTTTGTGGATGATCTGAACCCTTGATTATGTCCCATAAATGTTCGATGGGATTTATGTCAGACGATTTGGGTGGCAAAATCATTTGCTCGAATTATCCAGAATGTTCTTCAAACCGATCACGAATAATTGTGCCCCAGTGACATGGGGCATTGTCATCAACAAAAGTTCCATCTTTGTTTGGGAACATGTAGTCCATGAATGGCTGCAAATAGTCTCCAAGTAGTCGAGCATAAAACTGCTCAACGGTGATTTTGTTGTCAATTAATTGACAGCGAATTTAGGATAACTTTATGGCCCTGAATTCGAATATGTCATTCATTTTGCTAGATTGGCTCTATTGATTGTGGTAACATACAATTGTAGATATTGTTGATTCAGCACATAATACAAGAAGAAAGGAAAAAAGAGACAGTCTTTCAAAAACATTACACTCAGCATATGGAAAAATGTGATATTCTTGTGTGTTTATCGTCAGGACAGTCATGCTGAAGATTCCAGCAACAGTCTTCCATCATGTGCTTGTCGTATCTACCTTGATGTCATTCTTCCATCACCTAAATATATTGATGAATCTTTCACCTTGCTCCTCGCTGTAGTCACCAAGATTGTCCGCAAATCTATCAAGATGGCTGTGGAGTTAATGAAACTGAATGCTCATATTAGCCCCCAAGCTTTTGAAGTTTCTGAGCATGCTTTGCACCAGTTCCTCATAATTATATAATTTTATATGCTTTGTGGTTATCCAAAAAATTCTTGATAGCAGAGACAAAACTGCTCCTGGCAGATGCTTCAATGCAATTCATAACTTTAATCAATTCCAAATCATGTATAAGCTTCCGAATTTTGGGACCATCAAATATACCAGCTTTTAATTTTTCATTACTGAGTACAGGGAATGATTTGCATATATATTTGAAACAATCAGTATTTTTGCCCAATGCGTTCACGAATTGCTTCATTAGACCAAGCTTGATATGAAGTAGCGGAAGAATGATTTTGTCCCTGTCAACTAATGGTTCTTTTGGGATATTAGCTGCTCCTACAGTAAAGCTATCTCTTGATGGCTATGAAACTTCTTCCCGGTGGTCAGCTTTGCTCTGTTGACCCACATGCAAATAAAGCAAGGGAATTTTGTGTATCCACTTTGCTGTCCAAGTAAAAAGTTAACCATTTTTAAATCAACACAGATAGGCCATTGGTGTTGACTATAACGAAGTTTCTGGGGAATCATCTGGATATTTTCGTATTCCTCATGAAGTTTCGTCGAGTGGCTAATTTGAATGGATACCTAGCAGTTACCATTATGCAGCAACACACATTTTAGGCTTCTGGTTGGCTAATCGATAAAAAGCCTCCAGTCTTGAGGTTGATATTTTGGTGGGCCCACTTTATGTAGTAAACCAGGAATGTCACTGAAGTAAACGAGTGCATCATCTTAACTGAAGTGTGAAAGTATATCTTCTTCTCTTGTCTGGTAAGCTGTGATTTTAGTTTCTTCTTGTCATTTAGTCGAGTTGCCAAGAGTTCAGAACAGAAGACTGTTTAGAAAGACTGACACCTCTTATCAAGTCGTTAAGCTCTTCCTGGCTGAAGAGCTGATATCTTGAGGAACTTCCTTCGTATTCAGATTCACTACTACTAGTGTTCAAGTCCTGGAAATCAGCATCATCTGAAGGAAGTAGTTTTGGCAAAGTGGTGAAAACACTGGTACAGGAATGTCATCGTTATGTGGCACAGGTCGCCTTGCTGATTCTAAATGGAGATATTCCAACTTACGTTTCTTGTAGCGATTAAAACCTTTTACATTGACAATGCAAAAATAAAAGTCATTGTGGTGGGTTTTTGGCTCTCACCACACCATTGGCACTCCAAAGTTTCAGCCCCTTCGTTTACCATTAGTCCACAGTCGTAAACACTTGGCACAGCTTTTGTAAACTTTATGAGGAGCCCAATGTTTATCTTGGTCTCCCAGTTTAATCCCAAAATAGGTATGATAGGCCTGTTTCACAGAGCCAGTGATGTTCTTCCATTGTTCTTGCAGAGTATATTCTCCACAAATATAGTAGAACACATCAGGAGTGTTGAAACGATCTCTACACAAAGAACTCATGTTTGTTTATGAAAAGAATAAAATAAAATAAAATTATATTATAAGTATGATAAGGTGGAACTATTAAGACAATATATATTACAATATGAGCTATAACTTACATTTAACTACCGGTAACAATAATGTAATAACTAACCGTGACATACCTTTTTCTTGATACAATGAAGTAGACATTGACTGCCGCTCTGAGCGTGAACAAAGGAATGAGAGACCCTGACCTTCAATACATCAGTGTGACCAACTGACGTTCCTTGAAATTGTGAAACACAAGAGGGTGTCTCAAATTACTACCACATCCCATAATCTCACCTTCTACTCTATGACGTGTAACATACAAGATATTACATTTCTACAAATGTAGGCACAAAATATAAAATGAATAGGCATAGAGAATTATGGAATTCACAACCGATATACTGATAATTTAACGATTAAACGCTGCACATCAGAGATAACCAGTATATAAGAAACTAGAGCCAATTAGGGAAATCTATTTTCAGATTCAGCATACCAAATATACCCTGTATATGTTCAAATATCCCTGGCAACAAGATTTTTTTTTTTGAGCTGTGTAATCATCCCAGTCAGTGATCGAATCAGTTGAACCAGATGACCCAGTCCTTTCCATGTAAACATAGTCCACACCTATTGGAGCCACCACCAGCTTGCACAGTACCTTGTTGACAACTTGAGTCCACGGATTCGTGTGCTCTGCACCTCTGCACCCCACACGAATCCTAATGTCAGCTCTGTCTAACTGAAATCACGACTCATCTAAGCAGTCCACAACTATCCAGTTACCTAGAATCCAACTGATGTGGTCACAGGCTCAGGAGAGGCGCTGCAGGTCATGCTGTTAGGCCCTCATGTCGGTCATAGCCCTTAACGCCAGATTCACTGCACTGTCCTAGCAGAAACGTTCGTCATACTTCCCACATTGACTTCTGCTGTTATTTCATGCAGTGGTTCTTGTCTGTTAGCACTGATAACTCTACGCAAACACCACTGCACTTGGTCGTTAAGTGAATACCGTTGGTCATTACGTTTCCCATGTGAGAGGTAATGCCTGAAACTCGGTACTCTCGACATAGCCTTGACACTGTGGATCTCGGAATACTGACTTCCCTAACGATTTCCGAAATGGAATCTCCCATGCATCTAGCGCCGATTACCGTTCCGTGCTTTCCAAGTCTTAATCCATGATCATGTTGGAAACTTTTTCGCATGAATCACCTGAGTACAAATGACAGCTCCACCTATGCACGGCCCTTTTATAACTTGTCTACATGATATTACCGCCCTAGATATGTGTATGACGCTATCCCATGACTTTCATCAACTCAGTGTATTTTATCTACCCATCCTTACTAATAATGCCATCTCTGATATTTTAGTTTAAAGAACACATGCTTAGTTTTGTAGATCTTCACTAGATGTCACTCTCCCTTCAAATCGATCGATGCATCTTACTTTTGGTGGGAGATGTTGGGCTCACCACAGTGACAGCACTATGGCGTGTACATGCCCAGTTTCGATAGCTTGGGACATCTATCGACTTTCTCGGTCGTATCGAGTTGTGAGGAGACGCCATATTGGATTTCATCATTTTAGTTGAAGCTTGCAATAACTTACACTACTGGCCATTAAAATTGCTACACCACGAAGATGACGTGCTACAGACACGAAATTTAACATACAGGAAGAAGATGTTGTGATACGCAAATGATTAGCTTTTCAGAACATTCACACAAGCTTGGCGCCGGTGGCGACACCTACAACGTGCTGACATGAGGAATGTTTCCAACTGATTTCTCATACACAAACAGCAGTTGACCGGCATTGCCTGGTGAAACGTTGTTGTGATGCCTTGTGTAAGGAGGAGAAATGCGTACAATCACGTTTCCGACTTTGATAAAGGTCAGATTGTAGCCTATCGTGATTGCGGTTTATCGTATCGCGACATTGCTGCTCGCATTGCTCGAGATCCAATGACTGTTAGCAGATTATGGAATCGGTGGGTTCAGGAGGGTAATACGGAACACCGCGCTGGATCCCAACGGCCTCGTGTCACTAGTAGTCGAGATGAGATCTGCATGGCTGTAACGGGTCGTGCAGCCACGTCTCGATCCCTGAGTCAACAGATGGGGACGTTTGCAAGACAACAACCATCTGAACGAACAGTTCGACGACGTTTGCAACAGCATGGACTGACTATCAGCTCGGAGACCATGGCTGCTGTTACCCTTGACGCTGCATCACAGACAGGAGTGCCTGCGATGGTGTACTCAACGACGAACCTGGGTGCACGAATGGCAAAACGTCATTTTTCGGATGTATCCAGGTTCTGTTTACAGCATCATTACGGTCGCATCTGTGTTTGGCGACATCTCGGGTAACACACATTGGAAGCGTGTATTCGTCATCGCCATACTGGCGTATCACCCGGCTTTATGGTGTGGGGTGCCATTGGTTACACTTCTCGGTCGCCTCTTGTTCGCATTGACGGCACTTTGAACAGTGGACGTTACATTTCAGATGTGTTACAAACCGTGGCTCTACCCTTCATTCGATCCCTGCGAAACCCTACATTTCAGTAGCATAATGCGCGACCGCATGTTGCAGGTCCTGTAAGGGCCTTTCTGGATTCAGAAGATGTTTGACTGCTGCCCTGGCCAGCTCATTCTCCAGATCTCTCACCAACTGAAAACGACTGGTCGATGGTGGCCGAGCAACTGGCTCATCACAATACGCCAGTCACTGCTCTTGATGAACCCTGGTATCGTGCTAAAGCTGCATGGGCAGCTGTACCTGTACACGCTATCCAAGCTCTGTTTGACTCAATGCCCAGGCATATCAAGGCCGTTATTACGGCCAGAGGTGGTTGTTCTGGGTACTGATTTCTCAGGATCTATGCACCCAAATTTCGTGAAAATGCAATGACATGTCAGTTCTAGTATAATATATTTGTCCAATGAATACCCTTTTACAATCCGCATTTCTTCTTGGTGTAGCAATTTTAATGGCCAGTAGTGTATGTTCCATGGCTGTATGCCGTTTCAGATATTGAGGATAACACGTCGACATTGGTTTAATTTGTTGTAATTAAATGTATGGTAATGACACATCGGCATTTGAGAGTCTCCAGGAGGTGTAAGCAAAAAAACATAGTCACGGACTTTATGTGTTCACACTATCATAGTGGATAGACCTGTCAAGTTTCGAAGTGAGACAAAGGTGGTGTGCTCATTTTAAATCATTAGAACATGTGCTATATATATATATATATATATAAATTAATTATACTATGGACATGTCCGCAGCTTGTGGTCTCGAGGTAGCATTCTCGCTTCGTGAGTGAGGGGTCCCGGGTTTGATTTCCAGCAGGTCAGGGATTTTCACCTGCCTAGAGATAACTGGGTGTTGTTGTGTTGTCTTCATCATCATCATTCATCCCCATTACGGTCGGAGGAAGGCAATGGCAAACCACCTCCACTAGGACCTTGCCTAGTACGGCGGTGCGGGTCGCCCGCATCATTCCCCAACGCTCTGTCAAGGAGGATGGGACATCATCGTCACCATTATCATCATCATGGACGTATTTTCTTTTTATGAATTTTGCAGCGAATAAACTATCTTTCACTTTTGATTCACAAATTTCGTAAATTGTGAGCTAGTGGTGTCTCGAACTTAACGTCAAATCTGGTATCCTTGGTTATATTCGTCTTCATCCACCATTAGTATTTCTCCTTCTTGACCGTGTGTACAATATTAATTCTTAATCGGACTTCCTCTTCTGATGCAGGCAGCTATGTTGACATGACACTGGGATAATGCGCGGAAGAAAGAAAAACTTTCGTGGTTTTGCACAAAAACGAACTCTCAGACTTCATATTTGCATAGAATTATTTTGCAGATAACACACTGTACCACAAGAAATACATCTTCTCGCCATGGGAACTAAAGACAGAGTCTATGTAATAACTGACAAAACAAACTGAATGGAGTTTTTATCATTTGTCATTCGTCTTCCGGCGTAGCAAATTACATCTTTTCCGGCGCTTACAGTAGCCGTGCTAATGATTATTGTCATTGGTTTTGAATTTTTGTCGTAGGTTGTTGGAGCTTTTCCTTATGTACCTATACAGCTGCCCCCACACTGTGAGGTGACATTCAATGGGGGCGCACATGTTTTGTATAGACTCGTACAGCTTAAATTTAAATTTTGCCAAAAGGGGCACAATGACCTTTATTTGTCGGCGTATTTTTCTTTGTATTTTGGGTTGGAGGTGTCAGCTTGTCTTGCTTACACATTACCTTACAGGAAATACGTAACTTACATACAGAATGACACTTCATTAGCTATTTACATGAGAGCGCTGCTAGAGCGGCTACTTGTCCTTTTGGCAACATTGCCAGTCTCTGTGTGCATGCACACGAAATATTTTTTTTTGGCTGTGTAAGTGCCATTAATGCTCCACGCATTACTGTGTACAGTCGCTCGCGCTTCCACTCCCGCTTTAGTGTCACTTTCACACTGAGTGCCGTACTATCCGTCGAATAATTTGCTGTGGCATTGTCTTCCATTGTGCGTGCAGTGCATGTGCGTTTACTCTCCAAGAACCGACGCTGCAGCAGATAATTCACCTTTGATACGGCCCGGGAAGGATCTTCTCCGTCGTATCAACATTTTCAGTGGGGTGAATACAGCACATCAACACCCGACATCAAGGTAAGTGATGCTTGCACAATTGTAGTTTGCTGATTAATATATCAGACGTTGCGTAGCATGATATTACCATAACTGATTCGTTGCACTATTGCACACACGTTTGGGTACCACCATCTATTTCGCCATTCACTTTGGCGTGAGAATTGTTTTTAGCCCTTGAGGTTTTTTCCCCTTCTGTTAGTATTTCAAGTTCATCTTTTACGTATGGCTCGACATACACATAAAATTCACACAAACATTTCGACATAACAATGCATATTACAATGGCTTACATCTAAGGCTGACATTCCACCCTGTATCAACTGTAGAAAATTCTTAAATACTAAAACATTACAGAATTCCTTTTTAAATTACAGTTGCTAGTTAGTATAGTTTGTTTGTTAGTTTTAAAAAAATCCTTTGTACATAAATACACACAACTTATTTACATTCCATTACATCATGTTACTATATATACATTTAATGCATCCACATTTTATTTTCCAGTCATGCATACATCAGTTATGAGAGTTTAATATTTTTCTAGGGAGAAACAGAGAAAAACATTTACATCAGGATTCTACATTACCTGTTGCTGGCTTAACTACGCTTTGGTGCGCCTCCTGCATTGGGGAGGGAATAAGGAATACTGTTCTACTGGTTTATGGATTTATATGGAAATGCTATTTGTCCTTTCTTAAATCACTTAGGGAACTCCCTTTTCATGGAACCAAAACGTATTAATGACTCATGTACTATATACCATTGCGCTGCTTGTAATTGTCTACGTGTAGCTTTGTGTTTTTAATGCAAAAATTTTTGCATTATGTCATGCTTACCTCTTTACGATTATGTGGTAATGTCGTCGTTTATATTCGCATGTGACGCGATATGAATTGATTAGTTTAATTTGAGGTCACATGCCTCTGTCTTTATGTGCACTTTGTAGTCAGTAAGTATGGGTAAATGTTTTGTAGTTGCACTGTGTTGTTGTTGTTGTTGTGGTCTTCAGTTCAGAAAATGGTTTGATACAGCTCTCCATGCTACTCTATCCTGTGCAAGGTTCTTCATCTCCCAGTACCCACTGCAACCTACATTCTTCTGAATCTGTTTAGTGTATTTGTCTCTTGGTCTTCCTCTACGATTTTTACCCTCCGCGCTGCCCTCCAATACTAAATTCGTGATCCCTTGATGCCTCAGAATATGCCCTACCAACCGATCCCTTCTTCTAGTCAAGTTGTGCCACAAATTTCTCTTCTCTCCAATTCTATTCAATACCTCCTCATTAGTTATGTCAACTACCCATCTAATCTTCAGTTGCTTTGTGATGAGTATATTCTTATTCTTCATTTGCTTGATGACCAAAATATACACATAGACATACTAATAACTAAATCATTTCTATGAGGTGCAGCCCGTTTTTTCATATGGTACCTATAACACCCGTCGTAAATCTCTTCTTCTGCGCTGTGTCGATGCACTGGTCGCTGCAATATAAAAATCTTATAACTAACTTAAAAACTAATTGTGTTTTGTAGCTCATAGGCCACGCATATACTCGGTCATCACATTCATTTGCAGTCGTTTTACATATTTGATTCTTATTTGTTTATATATTTATTTACTTGCATTTGTATTCCTTTTATTCATTTACCCTGCAAAGAAAGTTACTTTGACATCTCCTACGGTATCTCATCCTTTTGTTAGCTAACACGCCCTGTATGTTTCGTTATAATGATGTCTTTTAATTCTAGTTACAATGTATATATTTTAGTATTGACGCAACTTCGCATGTTGACATAAATGTAATATTATATTCTTTCATTCCCTGATAGTAAATATAGTTGTTACGTGTTATTATTTACTTTGAAATTGGGCTTGATACTTGTGCAGTGTCGCGTTTCTATTTGGATAAACCGTGAGTTAGCCTGTTGCGCTTGCAGAAGGTCGATGTCTCTTCCCTAGTATTGACGTAAGCATGCATTGTTGCACAGCTGAGTTGTATGCTGCTCCAGTTTGGATTTCGCTTCGCGTGAAGCTGTGTTTTTACACTTCCTTCTAGTCAAATGTTTGTCTTTGCTTACAAAACAAGAAAATTACTTAAGCCTATTCATATTTCATTCAAAAATACACATAATAAAATTTTTTACTTATAAAACTGTGGCATTACTTATAAATATATTTTATGACGAGAAAACTGCTGTGATATTGTGTCACTACTCGTGAAAATATTTTAAGTCTTTGTGAGGGTGGAGACCTTTGTCTCTCGCCTTTCTTTCATATACCAACCTATAAGTTCAAGGATAAGGTATTTTTGCAATAATATATGGCCCTGAGTATAGTAATTGCCATTTTTTGTTCAACTTACCGATCTTTGTCGATTTGGGATGTGTTCTCTAGAGGACACGTTGCCCTTCAAAAAAATGTGTAACTCCTTTTAACTTTTGTTGTATATTCTCTTTCTGTATTCTGCTCTATTTTCCAGCGTAATTACTGCTCGTTTGATTTTATCCTGTAATGTTAACTCTTTAGTAGGTAATTTTGGTATGGGTGATTCCCAGTCGTCAGTTTGCTTTCTGTTAAACATCAGCTCATTAGGAGTGAAACCTGTGGAAGAGTGGGGAAGATTGTTTACTATCTGCATAAATGAAGTCATGTATTCAATCTTGAATGCTTATTATGAGCGTAATATCATTATAAATCTATTGAATTCTTTAAACACCCTCTCCATGCGACTTGCTTCTGGGTGGAAAAACTTACCAAGATGTGTTTAATGCCCTGTGTATTTATGAATTGTTTCCATTTTCTTCCTACGAAATAGGCTGCATGGTCAGTTTTTATTAATATGGATTTTCCTACTCTCCGTAAATAATCCTCTTCAATTCTTCTTATGATGGTACTGGCTGTAGTGGTTTTGATAGCATAAAGTTTGATGTATTTTGTGAAAATTTCATAAGAGCTATGATGTATTTGACACTTCCTTTTGCTCGAGGACATGGCCCTATGATGTTCAGAGAAACCATTTCCAGTGGAGCTTTGGTTGGTATGGGGTGTAGTTCTGTAAACTTTGACATATTGGATGGTTTTGTTCTTTGGCAAATAACACACTTTTTTAATATTTGTAAAACACATCGTCGTAAATTAGGAAAGTAACAAAGTTTGGAAATCCTGTCTGTACAATTTGTTACTCTGTAGTGTCTCCATACTTCGTGACATGCCCCCAGCCCCTGAAACGAGGCGTTCATGCTTAAACAAAAGTCCTTAGACATGTCAGGATGACTCAAAATGTTCGCTGATATTAATGCATTTTTAATTTTGGTAAAGTCCTCCTGGCATCTTTCATCCCATATCCAAGGTTTTTCCTCTCTCAATAGGTTACGTATGTTGTTGTTGTTGTGGTCTTCAGTCCTGAGACTGGTTTGATGCAGCTCTCCATGCTACTCTATCCTGTGCAAGCTTTTTCATCTCCCAGTACCTACTGCAACCTACATCCTTCTGAAGCTACTTAGTGTATTCATCTCTTGGTCTCCCTCTACGATTTTTACCCTCCACGCTGCCCTCCAATACTAAATTGGTGATCCCTTGATGCCTCAGAACATGTCCTACCAACCGATCCCTTCTTCTGGTCAGGTTGTGCCACAAACTTCTCTTCTCCCCAATCCTATTCAATACTTCCTCATTAGTTATGTGATCTACCCATCTAATCTTCAGCATTCTTCTGTAGCACCGCATTTCGAAAGCTTCTATTCTCTTCTTGTCCAAACTATTTATCGTCCATGTTTCACTTCCATACATGGCTACACTCCATACGAATACTTTCAGAAATGACTTCCTGACACTTAAATCAATACTGGATGTTAACAAATTTCTCTTCTTCAGAAACGCTTTCCTTGCCATTGCCAGCCTACATTTTATATCCTCTCTACTTCGACCATCATCAGTTATTTTGCTCCCCAAATAGCAAAACTCCTTTACTACTTTAAGTGCCTCATTTCCTAATCTAATTCCCTCAGCATCCCCCGACTTAATTAGACTACATTCCATTATCCTTGTTTTGCTTTTGTTGATGTTCATCTTATATCCTCCTTTCAAGACACTGTCCATTCCATTCAACTGCTCTTCCAAGTCCTTTGCTGTCTCTGACAGAATTACAATGTCATCGGCGAACCTCAAAGTTTTTATTTCTTCTCCATGAATTTTAATACCTACTCCGAATTTTTCTTTTGTTTCCTTTACTGCTTGCTCAATATACAGATTGAACAACATCGGGGAGAGGCTACAACCCTGTCTTACTCCCTTCCCAACCACTGCATCCCTTTCATGTCCCTCGACTCTTATAACTGCCATCTGGTTTCTGTACAAATTGTAAATAGCCTTTCGCTCCCTGTATTTTACCCCTGCCACCTTTAGAATTTGAAAGAGAGTATTCCAGTCAACATTGTCAAAAGCTTTCTCTAAGTCCACAAATGCTAGAAACGTAGGTTTGCCTTTCCTTAATCTTTCTTCTAAGATAAGTCGTAAGGTCAGTATTGCCTCACGTGTTCCAGTGTTTCTACGGAATCCAAACTGATCTTCCCCGAGGTTGGCTTCTACTAGTTTTTCCATTCGTCTGTAAAGAATTCGTGTTAGTATTTTGCAGCTGTGACTTATTAAGCTGATAGTTCGGTAATTTTCACATCTGTCAACACCTGCTTTCTTTGGGATTGGAATTATTATATTCTTCTTGAAGACTGAGGGTATTTCGCCTGTTTCATACATCTTGCTCACCAGATGGTAGAGTTTTGTCAGGACTGGCTCTCCCACGGCCGTCAGTAGTTCCAATGGAATATTGTCTACTCCGGGGGCCTTGTTTCGACTCAGGTCTTTCAGTGCTCTGTCAAACTCTTCACGCAGTATCATATCTCCCATTTCATCTTCATCTACATCCTCTTCCATTTCCATAATATTGTCCTCAATTACATCGCCCTTGTATAGACCCTCTATATACTCCTTCCACCTTTCTGCTTTCCCTTCTTTGCTTAGAACTGGGTTTCCATCTGAGCTCTTGATATTCATACAAGTCGTTCTCTTATCTCCAAAGGTCTCTTTAATTTTCCTGTAGGCGGTATCTATCTTACCCCTAGTGAGATAGGCCTCTACATCCTTACATTTGTCCTCTAGCCATCCCTGCTTAGCCATTTTGCACTTCCTGTCGATCTCATTTTTGAGACGTTTGTATTCCTTTTTGCCTGTTTCATTTACTGCATTTTTATATTTTCTCCTTTCATCAATTAAATTCAATATTTCTTCTGTTACCCAAGGATTTCTACTAGCCCTCGTCTTTTTACCTACTTGATCCTCTGCTGCCTTCACTACTTCATCCCTCAAAGCTACCCATTCTTCTTCTACTGTATTTATTTCCCCCATTCCTGTCAATTGCTCCCTTATGCTCTCCCTGAATCTCTGTACAACCTCTGGTTCTTTTAGTTTATCCAGGTCCCATCTCCTTAAATTCCCACCTTTTTGCAGTTTCTTCAGTTTCAATCTGCAGTTCATAACCAATAGATTGTGGTCAGAATCCACATCTGCCCCTGGAAATGTCTTATAATTTAAAACCTGGTTCCTAAATCTCTGTCTTACTATTATATAATCTATCTGATATCTTTTAGTATCTCCAGGGTTCTTCCATGTATACAACCTTCTTTCATGATTCTTAAACCAAGTGTTAGTTATGATTATGTTGTGCTCTGTGCAAAATTCGACCAGGCGGCTTCCTCTTTCATTTCTGTCCCCCAATCCATATTCACCTACTATGTTTCCTTCTCTCCCTTTTCCTACACTCGAATTCCAGTCACCCATGACTATTAAATTTTCTTCTCCCTTCACAATCTGAATAATTTCTTTTATTTCATCATACATTTCTTCAATTTCTTCGTCATCTGCAGAGCTAGTTGGCATATAAACTTGTACTACTGTAGTAGGCGTGGGCTTCGTATCTATCTTGGCCACAATAATGCGTTCACTATGCTGTTTGTAGTAGCTTACCGGCATTCCTATTTTCCTATTCATTATTAAACCTACTCCTGCATTACCCCTATTTGATTTTGTGTTTATAACCCTGTAGTCACCTGACCAGAAGTCTTGTTCCTCCTGCCACCGAACTTCACTAATTCCCACTATATCTAACTTCAACCTATCCATTTCCCTTTTTAAATTTTCTAACCTACCTGCCCGATTAAGGGATCTGACATTCCACGCTCCGAGGTTACGTAGGGCATCGCTATTCATAAATTGTTGTGGTATACGCCGGCAGGTGTGGCCGAGCGGTTCTAGGCGCTACAGTCTGAAACCGCGCGACCGCTACGGTCGAATGTTCGAATCCTGCCTCGGGCATGGATGTGTGTGATGTCCTTAGGTTAGTTAGGTTTAAGTAGTTCTAAGTTCTAGGGGACTGATGACCTCAGCAGTTAAGTCCCATAGTGCTCACAGGCATTTGAACAATTTTTTTGTTGTGGTATAAATTTTCGAAAAAAGGAGGTTAGTCTTAGATATACTTTCAATTGTTTTTTGTTCCTTGAGGGTGGGCAATTATGTATGGCATCTAGTTTCTTTGGGTCTGGTAATGTACCCTGTTCTGATACGATATGTCCTAGAAATTTTGCTTGTTCTTTCCCAAAGTTAGATTTTTTAAGATTTGCTGTTACTTTGTACTCTGTAAATCTCTGAAATACTTTTCCCATTATACTGATATGTTCTGCCCAAGTTGATGTGGCTGTTAACATATCATCAACATAAATGGTATGGAAATGTCGTGTGGCTAGGGCCTCCCGTCGGGTTCGCCTGGTGCAGGTCTTTCGATTTGACGCCACTTCGGCCACCTGCGCGTCGATGGGGATGAAATGATGATGATTAGGACAACACAACACCCAGTCCCTGAGCGGAGAAAATCTCCGACCCAGCCGGGAATCGAACCCGGGCCCTTGGGCTTGACAGTCTGTCACGCTGACCACTCAGCTACCGGGGCGGACAACAGAAATGGTAACCTTACTGAGCAATTCTGGTCCTAAGACCCTGTCCAAAGCTGATATAAATACGTCTGTGCTAATATTTAAGCCAAAGTGTAGAACAGGCTCATCCAAGAATTGCGCCCGGCGGGCGCCAGGCAGTGTAGTTCAGCGCCCCGTCCGCCACCGTGTGTCGCTAGTATCATCATAGGAGCGAGCGAGAGAGAGAGAGCTGCGGAGCGAGTGAGACCGCACAGCACTGTTCTGCGCTGGACTGTCCCGCAGTCAGAGCCAACGCAAACAAAATAGCAGGAAGCGCACCTCTGTAAAAGAGGCCGATGAGCGGTAAAACAAGCAAGGCATTTACCGTTTAGGTAGCAACTAGTGTTCGTGTGGCAGAATTACTACGCAAAGCTTTAGACAACAATATCCAAAACAAGAATCGAAGAACATCTTAGTTGTTTTCTGACCCACAGGTTCATTCTATTAGTACTGCACATGCACACTCGTCATATGTACAATAGGCGTCTTCTGAAAAATATATCAGTTTCTTAAATGAACTAGAGTCATAAATATTCTATTTTAGAAATAACTTTATATAAGGGATAGAGAGTGTCACTGTTAGCAGTTACAAGTAAACATTTTTTGTTATACTTCGGGCTACATCTCTTTGTATCCCTTTTCAGAGATTAGAAATCGGATCCTTAGTTTGCTGTTTTGCATGTAATAATTTTAACCGACCAAGTTTGAAAACTTATTAAAAAATAGAATTAAAGTTATAAAGCTCTTTAATTCTTACAGTCAACATTGTTAAAGAAGACAATTAACATTTTACACTTTTTTCTTTTTCAAGGAAACGGGTTTGTCAATGTTTGGTACAATATTCCCTGAGACTGATAACCTCCAAGAATTAGTGAAATTTTTATCGCCAAGTAATGAACGGTTCTTAGTTTTAGCAAGCTTTAAAAGAGAGAAAAAGCGCTCACAGATATACGTGGAACCAAACACTGAGAGAACTTAGGCTGTGCGCTTGTGCAAAAGAGGGTATTTCTCTCGTGGAAGACAGCTGTAAAAGTCATCCAAAGTTTTACACATGAGAAAGCGGTCCTTCAGGCGGATATCGCACTGCAGGTCAATCAGCTCTAGTTGAAGCACTTGTGAGACGTCGTCTGCCCGAAGGGAAAACGGTCGAACAAATATAGCTAAGGCCGATTGAAGCTCACTTATCTCCAAAAATCTGTTTTCAAACCGTTCTTGTAATTCGCAAATGATTGCAACATAATCTGAAAAATCCACATCTTCTTTAACGCTGTCCAGTGCTGGAAAGTGTCCACAATTCTTTTTCAAAGTATTTAAATGACCAATAACGTCACTCAACAAAGCCAAATTCGCCACCGACTTAGGATCACAAAGTAATTCTTCTGGACGTCCTTTCATTTCCAAAAAGGTATTTATTTCGCCCCTCAAGGAGAAAAACCGATGAAGCACCTTTCCTCTGCTCAGCCATCTTACTGTAGTGTAGTAGGGGATGTCCGGGTATTCCGCTTCGATATCAGCCAGAAACTCTTTAAATTGGCCATGTGTGAGTTCATGCGAGCGAAGATAATTAACCGTTCAAAGAACTGTGTCCGTAACATTTTTTATGTTGACAATCTTCGCACAAAGTGCCTCCTGGTGTATCAGACAATGGACTGTCGCGAATAAGGAACAGCTAACTTCAGCCATTTTTGACCTCACGTAACTCAGAAATCCAGTAAGTATCCCTCGTAGCGCAGGGGCTCCATCCCTTGTTACACTGGTCATGCGTTCCCATTTTAAACCCGTTGACTCAAACACGTTTTCCACGGCTAGAAAAATACCCAAACCCGTGGTTGTGTCTTTTAATGGTATAAGATCGAGAAATTCTTCGGTGACACGCAGATTGTCGTCGACACCTCGAATGAGTAAAACGAGCTGAGATATGTCTGCAACGTCCGTGGACTCTTCAAGAGCGATAGAAAATGAAATGAAGTTTGCCGCTCTCTCCATTAATTGCTGCTCCATATCTGAGACCATATCTTCGACTCTGTGAGCAACAGTTTGAGGCGATAGAGCTATTTTTTAAAATTTTTCCGTGAGGTCTGGTGGACAAATACAAGCCGCCGAGTCGACCAGGCAATCCTTGATTAGATTCCCAGCAGCAAAGGGTTTCCCTGCTTTCCCAATTCTCAGCGATCATTTGTAACTTGCTCGCAAACTTTGCCCACCTGTTTCCTGCTCGTACCACGCCAAAAAAGAACATACAATTAATTTTGTACAATCCTGTTTTTAAAACACTTTTATCACTTCAACAATTAATTGTTTCATTCATTGAAACTCAAAAAAAAACTAACGAAAAGGATTGATTTTAGATGCGTTTTCCCCCAGTACCGCTGAAAAGGACAGCGATGTGTCGTCGCAAAATAAATTTTTATCTGTTGCAATATTTGCGTACAGCGGCATGGCGAGGCTTGGCGGCGGTCTGTACAGTCAGCTAAGCGACACGGCTCGGCCACTGCGACAACATACGAATTCGCCTGGGGCGCTGGCCGCGGGCGACCGCGGGCGCTAGCGCCCCAGGGGCACAGTTTGGACGAGCCTGGTGTAGAACTTGAAATTCATAACTCCTGCCATTGCAGACAAATACTGTGTATTTTCTACTCTCCTCATGCTACTTTATTTGCCAGTAAGATTTTTTAAGGTCGAGGGTGCTGAAATATTTGGTATTATCAAATTTTAGTAACTGTTCATCTAAATTATCTGGTTTTGTTCTTACTGGTACTAGGATTTTGTTTATGCCTCTAGCGTCTAAAACTGGTCGTACTGTTCCATCAGGTTTTCTAACTGGTAGTATTGGGTTGCAATATGGAGAAAATGATGGCTGTATGATTCCCCATTCGTACATTCTATTGATTTCCTGCTTAACTGCTTCACTCTTTGCTCACGGTGTAGAGAAAGGCATAACACAAAATGTTTCGTGAGGATAGACATTAAGTTCATGTTCATAAATCTTTGATTACACCTGGATTATTATTAGAAACACTTGCATATTTAAAAAGTAAGTCAGAAAGCTCTTGTAGTTGTGTAGCATCTAGAATATTTGATTTGTTCAATATTTGCACGATAATGCACGTGCGCTTACAGCACAAGCTGTGGCTGCTCTGTTTGGTCGATGGGACTGGGAAGTACTGTACCATCCACCATAGTCCCTGGACTTCAGTCCTTGTGACTTTGATTTGATCCCGAAGATGAAGGAACCACTTCGTGGCATTTGCTTCAGAATTGTTCGAGAGATTCTACAGTCAGTAGACCACTCCATTCGCACCATCAACAGAACAGGCTCTGCTAATGGTATACTACACCTTCCACATCGCTGGCAACGGGTTCTACACAACGCTGGTGACTACTTTGAAGGACAGTAATAGGTGCAAACATGGAACTCTTTTGTATCAGTTGTGAATAAATAGTTGCCTCTATTAAAGTTCCAACCCTCGTACTCGATGGGTGTACAAGTACAGGTCGTAGAGGCATGGTTCACGAGATATGGAAATTTGGGTCTGTCCGTGAGTTGTGCACGGATAGCCAAATGTAAGGCGACCGCTCTCGATAAGCGGGAAACCCGGGTTTGAGTCCTGGTCTAGCACAAATTTTCATTGTCGTCATTCCATTCTACAGTTGAAGGAAGTCTTTATTCGCAGTTATACGAATTCATTTGATGTCTTGACGTCCAGACATGGCACTCTTTGATCAACCATATAAAATTTCCCTAACATGCCCTACCATGTTCCTATTGGATTGACCCAATATAAAATACATTATATTAAAAAGGTAACTGACACTGGTTCTACAGCATTTGCATGAATTATAAAAGAAACATATCCAATTTTAAATTACTTATACAAACACTATCCGAGCAGGCCTTGAAGGCCTAATGGTACCAAATGGCTGCTGTGACATCATCAGCCCTCAGGCGGATACAGAGGGGCATATGGTCAGCACACCGCTCTCCTGGCCATTGTGAGTTTTCATGACCAGTGCCGCTACTCCTCAATCAAGTAGCTCCTCAATTGGCCTCACAAGGGCTGAGTGAATCCTGCCGGCCAACAGCACTTGACAGACCCAGACAGTGTCACATCCAAGTGCTAGCCAAGCCCGACAGTGCTGTATAATTGGTTATCTGATGGGAACCAGTGTTATCACTGCGGCAAGGCCATTGGCTTAAGTTACATATGACATTTCAAAATTTACAGAAAAAATAATCCATTAATATTTGCAGAACACGAACAGAAAAATTTTTAGCTACCAGTCTGTATTAAAGTGTTATAACCTCCAGGAGACATCACATGTCGTGAACACTGTATCTGTCCAGGAGCTTGGCCTCAATCCAGCGAGGAAAAGAGAGTCCACAATTTACTTCAGGTATACCCCATCCTGCCGAAGCACAGAGCTGCTAAATTGCAGAGGTGTTGCTTTCTGTGTCTCACTTGTACTTCCAAATAGCCTACACATTTTATATTGGATTAAGATTGGGCGATTTATCTGGGCAGTTGAATCGTTTGCACACTCTGACAGAATTGCAGTGTCTAAAATTTTTATTTATTCTCCCTGCACTTAAATTTTCTTTCCAAATCTCTTGTTGGATTAGATTAGATTAGTTTTTCGTTCCATAGATCCGTGTTGAGGAGATCCCCGTGGATGTGGAACATATTACTTTTTTTTTAAAAAAAAAAAGCTGAAATAACAGTAATAATAGTATGAATATATACAATACATCATTTGTTTCTATTAAAAAAATCGTCAATGGAGTAGAAAGAGTTGGCCACTAGTAAGTCTTTCAGGCTCCTTTTAAACTGATCTTTATTTATAACTAAATTTTTTATGTTTGCTGGCAAATTATTGAAGATGAGTGTTCCTGAGTAGTGGACCCCTTTTTGAACTAAAGTAAGTGCTTTTAAGTCCTTGTGCAGATCATTTTTGTTCCTGGTATTGTATGTATGAACTGAGCTGTTTGTTGGAAAAAAGAGATATATTATTTAGGACAAATTTCGTTAAGGAGTAAATATACTGAGAGGCAGTAGTTAGTATACCCAGTTCTTTGAAGAGGTTTCTACAAGACGTCCGTGAATTTACTCCACAAATAATACGTATTACACGCTTTTGGACTCTGAAAACTTTTGTTTGACTTGAAGAGTTACCCCAAAATATTATACCATATGACATTATGGAATGAAAGTAGGCAAAGTATGCAAGCTTTTTCAAATCAAATGTTCAAATCTGTGTGAAATCTTATGGGACTTAACTGCTAAGGTCATCAGTCCCTAAGCTTACACACTACTTAATCCAAATTATCCTAAGGACAAACACACACACCCATGCCCGAGGGAGGACTCGAACCTCCGCCGGGACCAGCCGCACAGTCCATGACTGCAGCGCCTTAGAGCGCGCGGCTAATCCCGCGCGGCGCAAGCTTTTTCACTTTTATGTCACCTATGTCTGCTAACACTCGAATTGCAAATACAGACTTGTTAAGGCGTTTCTGAAGTTCTATGATGTTGTCATCCCAGGAACTTAAGACTGTCGACCTCTTCTATCTGCTCTTCTTCGTACTTTATGCATATGCTGGGTGGAAACCTCTTACAGGTTCTGAATTGCATATAGTGAGTCTTTTCGAAGTTTAATGTCAGTGAGTTGGCTTTAAACCATTTATTAATATCCATGAAAATATCATTAGCAGATCTTTCTAGAACTACACTCGACATACTATTTATTGCAATACTTGTGTCATCTGCAAACAAAACGAACTCTGCTTCTGGCAGTGTAACTGATGAGAAATCATTAATGTACACAAGAAAAAGCAATGGCCCTAAGATGGATCCTTGTGGGACACCACATGTAATTTCTTCACATTCTGATGATGACTGATGACTTAATTCACTAGTCCCTTGCACTGACACCATTTGTTTCCTGTTAGCAAGGTATGACTTGAACCATTTTGCAGCACTGCCCATGACACCATAGAATTCTAATTTATTTAAAAGTATGTTGTGGTTTACACAATCGAATGCCTTTGACAAATCACAGAAAATACCTGCTGCTTGTAACTTGTTATTTAATGAATTAAGTACATTTTCACTGTAGGTGTAAATAGCCTTTTCGATATCAGAACCCTTCAGAAATCCAAACTGTGTTCTTGATAATATGTTATTTGTGGTCAGATGGTCGAGAAGTGCCTGTACATTACTTTTTCTAAAATTTTTGAGAATGCTCGCTACAGTGAAATCGGTCTGTAGTTTGATGGCATCTCTTTATCCCCTTTCTTGAATAGAGGCTTAACATCTGCATATTTCAGCCAGTCAGGAAATGTCCCAGTTATAATTGACTGCCAGCCAGAGTGGCAGAGCGGTTCTAGGCGCTACAGTCTGGAACCGCACGACCGCTACGGTCGCAGGTTCGAATCCTGCCTCGGGCATGGATGTGTGTGATGTCCTTTGGTTAGTTAGGTTTAAGTAGTTCTAAGTTCTCGGGGACTGATGACCTTAGAAGTTAAGTCCCATAGTGCTCAGACCCATTTTATAATTGACTGGTTACACAAGTAACTTAGAATTGTACTAAACTCACAAGAACTTGTCTTAATTAACTTTGTTGATATTTCATCGTAACCACTAGAATGCTTTGTTTTTAAAGATTTTATTATGGAAGTTATTTCTTTTGGTGAAGTGAGTGACATATTCATGTACCTGAAGCTATTTGTAAAGGCTAGTTTCAGATATTCAAGGGCATTATTTACTGATCCTGACAATCCCATTTTATCAGTAACGGATATAAAGTACTTGTTAAATAGATTTGCCACACTGTGCCCATCGGTTACTAATGTGTCATCTACCCTTAGTGCTATTTGCTCCTGTTCCTTTCTGGTTCTACCAGTCTCCTCTTTGACTATATCCCATATTGTTTTTATTTTGTTCCTTGACATTGCTATCTTCTTCTCGTAGTGCATTTGTTTAGATGTCTGAATTACATTTTTAATATTTTACAGTATTGCTTGCATTTAGCTAAATCATCAGCATTGGAGCTATTCTTGGTCGACAGATACATTTTCCTTTTTGTGTTACAGGAAATATTTATTCCTTGTGTGATCCATGGTTTTATTATAGACTTATGTTTAATTTGAGTAACTTTTAGAGGAAAACAGTTTTCAAACATGTTACTGACATTGTACATGAATATGTTATGTTTTTCATTCTCGTCATGAGCACTATAAACATCTTTCCAGTTCATATCTTTGAGCAGTTTTCTAAAACACTCAATTTTTGGTTGATTGAATACTCTCTTGTACTCAGATTTAGTAGTCTTGATAATCTGCTTAGCATTTACATCTAAAACAAGGAGCTGCATTTCGTGATCTGATAGTCCATTTATTACAGGTTTTATGATATGATTTTGTTCCTTTGATTTGTCTATAAAAATGTTATCAATGGCTGTCCGTGAGTATTTAGTGATCCTAGTTGGAAAGCTTACAGTGTGAGTTAGATTGAAAGACAACATTACTAACTGCAGTAAATGTTTACTGGAAGATTGCATTATAAAATCTGTATTAAAGTCAGCAGCAATCAAAATTTCTTTGTTTCTTCCTGTTAAATAACCCAAAAGAGCTAGATGATTTATGAATAGATTATAATTTCCTGCAGGTGCTCGGTAAATAGTTACTATTACATAGGATCTGTTATGGAACTCTACTTCTGTTGCACATGCTTCTAGATGCTGCTCTAAACAGAATTTATTAATGTCAATGTTCTTGAATTTATGGCAGTTTTTAATAAATGTGGCAACTCCTGCTCCATCCATATCTACTCTGCAGAAGTAGGAAGCTAGCTTAAATCCTGAAATGTCTAACATATCTACACTCCTGGAAATGGAAAAAAGAACACATTGACACCGGTGTGTCAGACCCACCATACTTGCTCCGGACACTGCGAGAGGGCTGTACAAGCAATGATCACACGCACGGCACAGCGGACACACCAGGAACCGCGGTGTTGGCCGTCGAATGGCGCTAGCTGCGCAGCATTTGTGCACCGCCGCCGTCAGTGTCAGCCAGTTTGCCGTGGCATACGGAGCTCCATCGCAGTCTTTAACACTGGTAGCATGCCGCGACAGCGTGGACGTGAACCGTATGTGCAGTTGACGGACTTTGAGCGAGGGCGTATAGTGGGCATGCGGGAGGCCGGGTGGACGTACCGCCGAATTGCTCAACACGTGGGGCGTGAGGTCTCCACAGTACATCGATGTTGTCGCCAGTGGTCGGCGGAAGGTGCACGTGCCCGTCGACCTGGGACCGGACCGCAGCGACGCACGGATGCACGCCAAGACCGTAGGATCCTACGCAGTGCCGTAGGGGACCGCACCGCCACTTCCCAGCAAATTAGGGACACTGTTGCTCCTGGGGTATCGGCGAGGACCATTCGCAACCGTCTCCATGAAGCTGGGCTACGGTCCCGCACACCGTTAGGCCGTCTTCCGCTCACACCCGAACATCGTGCAGCCCGCCTCCAGTGGTGTCGCGACAGGCGTGAATGGAGGGACGAATGGAGACGTGTCGTCTTCAGCGATGAGAGTCGCTTCTGCCTTGGTGCCAATGATGGTCGTATGCGTGTTTGGCGCCGTGCAGGTGAGCGCCACAATCAGGACTGCATACGACCGAGGCACACAGGGCCAACACCCGGCATCATGATGTGGGGAGCGATCTCCTACACTGGCCGTACACCACTGGTGATCGTCGAGGGGACACTGAATAGTGCACGGTACATCCAAACCATCATCGAACCCATCGTTCTACCATTCCTAGACCGGCAAGGGAACTTGCTGTTCCAACAGGACAATGCACGTCCGCATGTATCCCGTGCCACCCAACGTGCTCTAGAAGGTGTAAGTCAACTACCCTGGGCAACAAGATCTCCGGATCTGTCCCCCATTGAGCATGTTTGGGACTGAATGAAGCGTCGTCTCACGCGGTCTGCACGTCCAGCACGAACGCTGGTCCAACTGAGGCGCCAGGTGGAAATGGCATGGCAAGCCGTTCCACAGGACTACATCCAGCATCTCTACGATCGTCTCCATGGGAGCGTGCATTGCTGCGAAAGGTGGATATACACTGTACTAGTGCCGACATTGTGCATGCTCTGTTGCCTGTGTCTATGTGCCTGTGGTTCTGTCAGTGTGATCATGTGATGTATCTGACCCCAGGAATGTGTCAATAAAGTTTCCCCTTCCTGGGACAATGAATTCACGGTGTTCTTATTTCAATTTCCAGGAGTGTATATCAGTGGTCACTTTATGTTCAGAGAGGCAGATTATGTCAATTTGGTTAGATGAAATCATTTCATCGATACAAATGAGTAGTTCATCAACTTTTTTTCTGGTTCCCGGAATGTTCTGGTGTAATAAAGACAACTGATACTGCATACTAATGGGATTATAACTGCTTTGGTGAAGATGAACTGGCAGTTTCTGATTACTTTCTGTTAAACATTGTTTAAATGGAGGCTGTATGCTAAAATCTGACTCCTGTTCATCTGTTTTCTCAAACTGAGTGTGTCTGCCAATCTCTCTTAAAACTCATTTTCTGTCCCCCTTCCCTATCCTAAAAAAGGCATCCCTCTGACACCTGTGGTTTCCTTTGTATCTTGCCCAGCGCACAGATTGAATAACATTAGGGATAGGTTAGAACCCTGTCTTACTTCTTTCTCAACTAGTAATATCCTTTTGTGTCCTTTGACTCTTGTAATTGCAGTCTGGTTTCTGTAGGAATTGCAAATAAACTTTCCCACCCTCTATTTTATTCCTGATACCTCCAGAATTTCAAATAATGTATTCCAGTCTATAGTATCAAATGGTTTTTCTAAATTTACAAATGCTCTAAATGTTGGTTTGCCTTTATTTAATATGCCATCTAACATAAGTACCTTCCTACATTTCTCCAGAACCCAAACAGAAGTTAACTGGGATCAGTGTATACCAGTTTTTTCCTTTCTTTGGTAAATAAGTTGTGTCTGTGTCTTGTAACCATGAGTTATTAAACTGATTCACACCTGTCAGCACCAGGCTTCTTTGGAACTGGAATTAGTAGATTTTTCTTCAATTCTGAAGGTATTTCGCCTGTCTCATACATCTTGCACACCAGATGGAATGGTTTTCTCATAACTGGCGTCCCCCAAGAGCCTCAATAATTCTGACAGATGTCATCTGTTCCAGGGGCATTGTTTCAACTTAGATCTTTCAGTGCTCTGCCAAATTCTTCTCACAGTATTATATCTCACATGTCAACTTCATCTCAACCCTCTTTCGTTTCTATTATATTGCCTTCAAGTTCATTTTCTTTGTGTAGCTCTTTTAGATATCCCACCCATCTTTCAGGTTTTCTTTCTTTGCTCAGTATTAGCATCTCATCTGAGCTGATATTCATACAACTGCTTCTCTTCTCTTCAAAAGGCTCTCTAATTTTCCTATAGACACCATCTTTCTTTCCCCTACAGCCTTACAACTGTCCTATAGCATTCCCATTAATAGTTTTTCATTTTCTGTTAAGTTCATTTTTTTGTCATCTATATTTGTCCGCTTCATTTGTATATTTACTTCTTTCACTATACCTGTGATATCCAAAGATTTCTACTAGGCCTTGCCTTTATACCTATTTAATCCTCTGTTGCCTTCACTAATTCATCTCCCAAAACTACCAATTCCTGTTCTGTTGTACTCCTTTCCCCCATTTCAGCCCATTGTTATTTAGTGCTTCCTCTGAAAATCTCAACAACCTTTGGTCATTTCAATTTATCCATGTCCCATGATCTTACTGAATAACAGGTCAGTGTTGCTCACGTACCACACCAGGGTGAGAGAAATATGGCAGCTTATTAGTACTCTACTTCAAAATACAGAATTAGAGTACAACCGAACCCATACTTCGAATAGATTTATATGAAGGAAAGAGCAACTGAGATTAAGGGAAGAAGAGGCAATCTTGATCCCAGATTAATCTACTGTGTGGAAGAATATGCTAAGGAGAAGGCTACCTGCAAAAACTAATCAGAGAACATGACAGTGCAGGAAAATCATTAGCACGAAATTTATCACCCTTTGTGAGATGTTTGTCACATAACAGATCTTAGATGATTAAATTTTAATTTCCATTTCATAATCAAAATCAGTATGTGATGTGACACCCACAGGAACGAACACAGCCTCGGTTTCATTGTGGAATGGAACCAAAGAGTCTCCAAACGTAATGAAGACGAATGCAAGCCATGATTGAAGTACATACTGTGTCAGTTCAGGAAGATTGTAGACTGGAAGCTGGTATGAAAGAATATGTCAGTAGTAGGGCAAAGCTGGTGTCACCCCACGTGGCGGATTGCCTACATTAGAGGCAAGCATACATTCTGGGTCAAACCTATTGTTCTCTTTTGACTGGAAGATCCTTAACCAATTGTTGGGCTAAGTGGATTATGACCCCCTGGGGTTAACCCATCTTTCTGGGAAACCTCTCACCTTGCCCCCTTTCCTCCTCCTCCTCCCCGCACTGCTCCTACTCCCCCAACCCTCTGTTTTATTATGAAGAAAGATCATCATAAGGTGGAAGTGAGTGTTTTAAGTTATCTGTTTGACTCCTGTAGATTGTTAAACAATTAATTTGAGAGGGTAGTGTAAATGGATTATTTCACTCTATTTGTGATATCGAAATTGTATCATCCTTACTTGTGTCTCCAGCATTATCCAATAGGAGTACAGAACTCCGAGGAGAGATGAAAACCTCCATCTTCATGATTTGAAACGTTAGTTCACACAGACAAGCAGGGAGCAGCCTCTTGAGAGAGATAGAGACAGGAATCGAGTCTGGAATTTGCCGATCAACAGAATGTGGTCACTTGCTGATTTGTTTGGAGGCCATGATATCAAAGGAGGCCGATGTCCTGTCTGTAGTCAGTTGTATTTAGCAATGTGATCTGTAACTAGGACACTGGGCTGTTTTGATCTTTGTGGCGGCTTCCTGACGACAGACAAACACACAGGAGACCCCTAACAGTGGCAACTATACGGCACTTTATTCCATTCCCTGGCAATTACAGTTATTATGTCATGGAGAGCAAGGGTAGGGAGGATGCAGTCATGATGTCTATCGAAATAGGGGAACCATGTCTCCCGCAAACTGATTAAATAAAGAAAATGTATCAATATATTGTTGATTTCAATTTGAATTTCGTGTCATGAGATCGTTCCCCTCCAGCACAAAGTGAATCTTTTTCCTACCAATTTTCTCCTAGGTGAGTGGGGAGGGAGGGGCCGATGGTAGGGGGCTCAGACATGCTCTGGTGGTGGGACTGTGCACTAGCTCAGTCGATCCCTGCATGTCAAGGTGAGTGCAACATGAAAATTTTCCAATAAGACGACACCTTCAATCTGTAGCAGTGTAATCACATAATTAGGACATGTAGTTGCTGGATGTGAGCTTTTCCCACCAAATAAAAATGACATCCAGCCTGTGCAAATTTAATTTTATAAGTAAACAATATATCCTAACCTATATAATTGAATTTCCTGTCGGGAAATCCTGCCTCTTCAGCATAGACGGCAGCCTAGAGGCCATGTGCGGATCCCTTCTCAGTCAAACATTTGCCTTGGAAGGAGTTCTGATGTGCATCGGTATTCCGCAGGGGTTTCTGGGTAAATGCTGCTTTGTTTGCAGTTCGGTCTGTGCATGACCGACGGCAAATGCAGGTCCGGCAGTAGGACGTTACAGGAGGAGAAAGGGAGAGAGAGAGAGAGAGAGAGAGAGAGAGAGAGAACATGTGTTTCGACAGGAATTTCTAGGGTGCTTTTGTTCAGGGATTAGGGTGACACCCAGTCTGTCAGTCACGGGGCACATGCAGGCACCTTTTGGACAATGGCGTGTCGCGCATCCACTAATGGTCATGCCGCTTTGTGACAACCAGAGTGAACTGTGTGTTTGATGCAAGCCAGCACTGGGTGTGGGGTGGCGAATAGTGTATGCTTCACAATTGAAAGATTTTAACAGTGTAATTATGTGTGATGATTGTTTCATGATGGTATTCCTTGCATGATCGGGTTAAAAAACGCGATCGCTTTAATTACTTCGTTTCGGTGTATTTTTATAGCACCTGCATCTTCCCAAACACCAGAGAATGATGAGCAAGAGAGATCCAACCCCTGAAAACTGAATTTCTTATAAATAAACAATGTATCTTCTGCTATATAATTGAATTTTCTGTTGTGAGATCCTTTCTCCTCAGCACAGAGCCGCCAATTTCCATGCAGGGGAGGGGGAGAGAGGAGGGTTAGCGTTTTACCAGAGGAGGAAGGGTTAATTTATTGATCAGTTTAATTAAGTAGTTAATCAAATTAATGTAGTGGGAGGGAGTGTTTTGAATAACTCACATGTGAGTGTGTACCTGCATCAGCGAAAGGGAGGGGGTAGGGTTGATGGTTTCCTAAGGGGTTGGGGAGGAGAGGGAGTGGGAGGGGTGGGGGGAACAATAGGTTAAGGACCTGTCAATCAAAAGGATGGATTATCCCCAGGGAATCATAATTCATTTAGCAGAACGTTAGGTTAAGGACCTGTCAATCAAAAGAGAACGTTAAGTTTGCTCCTGATTGGATACTTGCCCCTGCTGTAGGCAGCCCACACTAACAAATTGTGATGATGCCCTCCTTGTCCCCCTACTGTCAGTTACTTCTGGTCGCCGACACCTGGTGACCATCCCTGCCACCAGCTGCAATTCCCTACAAAACGAACAGCTGCAGCTTGGATGTATACAGTACTTCTAATTCCACCCTGATATAGACCCCCAATTCGAAAAATCCGCTTTACCTAATCCGAGTTGGCGATGTTGTTGTTCGAAAACAGTCGAAATCGGGGCGTACACACGTCCTCACATTGCTGAAGTAACGTAACTTGTTGAGAAAACCTGTAACATTATGCACAGGCTACATTTCCTCTAAGTATTTTCTTATCACCTAGAAAAAATCTATTTTAATCAGCTTAATATCTGTTATGTCATGCAGCACAGGACTAGAATATTAAACTCATTTTGGCTATGGCGGAGTGCTAATATCTACCTCTGTCACAGGATACCTCCTCACATTTGAACTCCCTTAAAGTAACCAAATGATTCTCAATCTACGAAGTCTCATAAGGTAACAACACAGAGAAGTTGTAAATATCTGATTAATACTGCATATCACGTCGTAAATTCGGTAACACATCTCATTTTAATTATCATGATCGCCTCTCCCTGCGTAGGTGGGAGGTTGAAATTTTGTTAAAAGATATCGCCGGAATGACAAAAACAGCTGATTACTGCACCAGCTCAAGAATCATATCCATGGTACTCTAGCCATTACTCCACCCATCAGATGATACAACTTTGATATAAAATGAATAGGCTAATTAACACTTACAGCACGGTGCCCGTACGCCATACGGGCGCGGCCGCCCTGACGTTGGCGACGGTGCCCGTATACCGTACGGGCGAGCCTTTATTTGGCTCCGTAAGCGCGTTTAGCGGGTCGCCGAAGCAGTTTCGTCAACTAATGTGGAGGTATTTCATTCTTCCGCAAGAGGCAAGCACTTACCGGCTATCTCATCCTGGGAGCGGTTGTGAGCATTGCGAAGACGAATTTACCTGCAGTTCATTCACAGGTGTTTATGATCGTGAAAATATCGCGCAGCGAGTTCACGGAGGCAGAGATCTTAGATATTCTTTATGGAGATGCAGGATCTGAAATTGTCATTCTGACAAAGAGGATTCGTACTCTCCAGACGAAAGTACAAGTGATTATTCAGATATGTATATGTCTCAACTGTTTATAAAGTGAAGAGTTCATTACCGCATTTTGTATTGTGAGTAGTGTTCATAACTTCACTTACATTTAGTACCTTTTAGTACCAATCTTAGCATTACTTTTTTTCTATGCAGACAATGGTACAGACCATCAGTCACCATCTGTGGTACCTGGTGGTATGTGCCTCACTGAGCACACAGAGCAAGATTGGTCGGAACTAGACGATCAGCTAGCACTGCTGGATTTCCGGGAAGTAGTCGGCGTAGCATCGCATTTTTCAAATGCCACTGAGGAGCTTCAATATTTTAGTTATTTCTCTGATGACGACCTTATTCGGCTCATCAAAAGTGAAACGAATCGGTACGCTGGTAACGTTATTACGGCAATGAAACGCATAGGTAGCCTGAAAATAAACTCTGGCACAAGTGGTCGGCAGTAAAACTGCAAGGGATTTACTGGTCTCTCAGTATTATTTTGCATATGTGCGTCGTCAAATTGCCGAAAATCAGTGATTATTGGTGAACAGACCCGATTTCACAGACAGGATTTGCGAGTAAATTGTTTAGTCGCCACCGATTTTGCGCTACATTGTCGATGTTACACTTGAATGGCAATGCTACATTCACTAGCAGAGGCGAAGAAAAGCATTCACAAATTGAGGCCTTTGTTTGATTTTTTTGTGAATAAAAGCAAAATTAGTTTTCGTCCACGCATGAATCTGACAATAGATGAGGCAATGTGTCCCTTTCGTCGTAGAACAAGCTTCAGAGTTTACATGAAAAACAAATCCAATAAATATGGAATAAAATTGTATGCTCTCTGCGATTCACCAACTGGTTATATGCTAAACTGTGATGTATATACAGGTTCTGCAGGCGGTGTTGACAATACTATCGAGGGCCTTGTAAAAAGGTTGTGTTCACAGTATTTTGGCAAAGGACATTGCCTTTATATGGATAGGTACTACACCAGTCCATCTCTTTTGGACATGTTCTGGGAAAATAAAGCTCCTGGAGTGGGAACTGTAATGAAAAACAGGAAAGGTTTGCGACGAATATTCAAAACACTAAAACTAAGAAAAAAGATCGCTTTTCAGAGGAAACATCATCTCTTTGGCAGTGAACTGGAAGTCAAAACGGGATGTTTTTTGTCTTTACACAAAGCGTAAGTCTGCCAGCACTAGTATTCAAGTGAGGGCCAAACAGCAGAAATTGTAAAGCCAGACGTTATTATTGATTACAATAAGAATAAAGCTGGGGTTGACAGAGCAGATCAGTTCAACAGTTATTATCCGTTTGCCCGAAAAACTTTGAAGTGGTGGAAAAAGCTGTTTTCCCACTTGTTGATCGTGTCAACTGTCAACAGTTTTATTTTATAAATGGCTCTGAGCACTATGGGACGTAACATCTGAGGTCATCAGCCCCCTAGAACTTAGACCTACTTAAACCTAACTAACCTAAGGACATCACACACATCCATGCCCGAGGCAGGATTCGAACCTGCGACCGTAGCAGTCGCACGGTTCCGGACTGAGCGCCTAGAACCGCTCGGGCACCGCGGCCGGCTTTTATTTTATATAAAGAGAAGGCTACGAAGAATGTATCCCTAGTAGACTATATTCACAAAGTGGGGAAGAAATTGTCTGAGAAGGGTGGAAATATTATTCAGCAACAAGCAGCTTCATCCTCACAAATTGAGAGGACATTTGCAAGGCACTTTCCAGAGAAGATCCCACCCACTGCAAACAAGGTGAATACTACTAGGTATTGCAAGGTATGTTCAGACAAAGGGTAGAAAGAGACGGGTAAGCGCATCAGGAAGGAAAGTAGATGGTGGTGCAAGGTCTGTGGAGTTGGCCTTTGCGTCCCACAATGTTTCCCCGATTTTCACACAATGGCTAATTACATCTGAACTATTAAAATACTCTAGTTTACAGGTACCCGCAGTTAGACAGTCCAGTGACATTTTGTTTTAAATTTAGATACAGTAATAATGGCATTACTCAAGAAGAGATCATGTAAAACTTTTTTATTCACGACATTTTTGTGTTTTCTTTTTTTAATTATAACACCCATTTGTATTTTATATTTTAAAATAAACTCACATTCATGTAAAGCTCTTACTGTTACCTTTGAAATGATGCAAGAACCATATTCCTATCATTTTCCTGTACCTTGAAATCTAATTTCAAACATCCATTAAATATGCCAGTTCACAGCCAAGTGCCGGGTGTACAGAGGGCAGTGTTGAAAGTGTTAATTAAATTGATCATGTGAGGCACTTTGCATAGTGAGTGATTTTTCTGTTGAGCAGTCAGATTATACTCACCATGTAGCTTAAATGGAAATCCTTGGAGGGAAGACGATGTTCTTTTCGGGAAACACTGTTGAGAACCGACATTTGAAGCTGACCGCAGAAGGATTCTATGGCTGGCAACATACATTTGGTGTAATGACCGCACAATTAAAAACACGATCGCAACAACTACGTTCCTGTCACTCTGCATATGAAGCAGTCTTGGTTCTACAGGCACACTCAAGAGTCGCTGATAATATTACACTTTCTGGCACAAGTGCTGTCTGCTGTCTGGAATCAAGTCTATTCATTCTTGCGTTAGATCCTATGGAGACATCTTTTAATGATTACAGCCACTGGTGAATCATATTCATGCCACTCTCACATCTCGAAACAGGCCACCTTTTTCGAACCTGTCTGCTAAGGCTCCAATATAGCAAAACTCCAGGCTGGTTGTTTAAACAGTCCCTCTGCATCTTGCAACTGTTCTTTAGTCTCTGCCCTGCCCTTCCTGTAGCTTTGTCCATGTGATTGTTCCGATTCAGGGTCGGAACTGAACGGAAGTCGGAGAGCACTATATCTAAGACATTATGCATCCAGTGGAGAAACAGGGCGAGCTAACAGAACCGCGGCTGGAGGCAGGGATGGTAATGGATTAGCTCAGCCTGTGACGGGCGGTAGGTATAAAGAATGCGCCGACCTGCCTGCTCTTGCCTGTGGCAGTGTGGGTTAGAGAAGTAACCTGTGTGCTGGGTGAGTGGTGATAGGAGCGGACGTGTGTGTTGCGTGAGAAGATTCAAAATGATGGGTGATTACACTGGGCGATTATTCCACTGCTTGGTTACAGTCTCTCTCCGACCTCTGAGCGTTCCGTATGGTGGGCGTGTGGTTGTGGTGGGATGGTTGTGTAGCTGTCGGCAAAGTCGACACATATGCAGGTTTCTCGTCACTGGCATACACGGGACGGTACGTCGTCCCTGCCGGCGGCAGATGGCGCAACTGCGGCTGCTGGCAGTTAGCGGATGGCATGCTCATCACAATCACCAGTTGATGTGATCAGTTGGATTTTCCTCGCCTGATATGTTTAGTGAAAACATTACAGTGGAAGAGGGTGTTTATGCTCTCAAACGTCGGTGTATACATGACTTCGGATATATTAAGCGCTGCGATCTATTTGTGGCGGAAATTTCATTACTTGATTTACATTATGTTTGTATGTGATACTCAAATGTTGAAAATAAGGTGGAGATGAGTGTTTTAAGTGATCTATCTGACTCCTGTAAATTGCTAAACAATTAATTTGATAGGGCAATGCAAATGGATTATTTCACTCCATTTTTGATATCGAAATTGCGTCAGCTCTCTCTTCGTCTCCAGCATTAGCCAATAAGAGCACGGTATTCTGAGAAGATATGAAAACTTCCATCTTATTGAAGACGTTGGTTCACACAGATAAACAGGGCGTGACCTCTTGAAAGAGACAGACGGGAAGCGAGCCTGGAAGGAGGTCAATATCTGATCCGTGGTCGGTGGTATTTAGTAAAGTGATCTGTAATTAGGACAATGGGCGATTTTGACCTTCGTGGCGGCGCTCTGACGATAGACACAAATGCGAAAGACCGCAAACAGTGGCTACTGTACTGCGCTTGATTCCACTCATGATCTGTAAACCACTTTTGCTGCGTTTAACTGTGGAATATAAAAAATAAATAAATCATTAAACGAATATAATTGAATATGATTGCATTGTTAAAAGGTCTGTGCCTATCTTAATTTTTCTTGGCGATCGGACTTCGCTTACTTTTTAGGTGAAGGTGCAGGCGGTGGAATCCGGGAACACCGGCACCTGTCGTGATGACGAAAATCCTCTTCCTACAGTTTGCCTCTTCACTTCAATAAATAAGAGGCTTGATACTGAGTTTTTACATCATATTATTCACGCACACATATGATACATCCAGATCGCAATACTTCATATCTAAAATCCCACATCCTCAACGTCCTTCTACATACGAGAGAGTCGTAGTGTGTGTATCTAAAAAAAAAAAACTTTAGAAAAAAGGTCTTTTCATTCCTCTGCGCCTTACCGCGCATTCATAATTAACGTCTTTGCTAATGCTTCTGGTCGATCGATGTTTCGTTTTTGTTTTGTTCTTGAACAAATATTAACTTAGCGGCATCCTGGGGGGTCTTTCATCACGTACTCATACAACTATCAGTGCAATATGACTGCTGAATGTTCCTCGATCTATACAAAAAGGTTTGCTGCTGAAATTCTCGCAATGTGTGCATCTGCAGAAAGCAGCTGACAGTGCTCCCACACCAGCAGCAGCAGTTTAGTGGATAAATTCAGTAACAACCAATCAGAATGCTCCATTCAGAGGAAGTTCCATGACGTCAGGGAGTCGCAAGGCATCGTTTATGGGGAGGAAACAATGAGCTCAAAGAAGATGATCTGGAGGCAGCAGAATGTGGAGGCGAATGGATACAGTTGAGTACGGTGCTATATTACAACCAGCCGATCATTGCATTTGGGCTAGGTGTTGGTAGCTGTGCTACATTCCCGTGCAATTTTAGAACATACGCTACTGGCCATTAAAATTGCTACACCAAGAAGAAATGCAGATGATAAACGGGTATTCAATGGACAAATATATTATAGTAGAACTGACATGTCATTACATTTTCACGCAATTTGGGTGCATAGATCCTGAGAAATCAGTACCCAGAACAACCACCTCTGCTCATAATAACGGCCTTGATACGCCTGGGAATTGAGTCAAACAGAGCTTGGATGGCGTGTACAGGTGCAGCTGCCCATGGAGCTTCAACACGATACCACAGTTCATCAGGAGTAGTGACTGGCGTTTTGCGATGAGCCAGTTGCTCGGCCACCATTGACCAGACGTTTGCAATTGGTGAGAGATCTGGAGAATGTGCTGGCCAGGGCAGCAGTCGAACATTTTCTGTATCCAGAAAGGCCTTGTAACGTTCCCTGGCAGCACACACACTATTAATAAAATGAAGTGACATTTAATTGTACTATGTACGCCGCTATGAAGCAATTCGTATGTACTGTAATTGTTTAACAAAAAATATTATTTAATTTTTTATAAAGGACGTTCGTTATTATTGTAATATTTTCTGTAATAATATTCTCGATGTATTTATGATTGTAATATTTCTATACTCATAATGTAATTACGAAATATGTTAATATCTGCAATGAAAAAATGTAAAATATAGCCACAGAGAAAAATAATGTTGTAAGATTACAAAGAGATACTAAAAATCAGCAGTAGTATAAAAAGCACTACATAATATGCATTCTTTATCGTCTTCCTCGAGAGCTGAGAGAGAGGGGAACCTGTGACGTAGCATTATATGAATGAGTAGACTTCTTTTGTCTGTATCTATCTTTAGCCGCCACTAGAGGAGAAATTATAAAGGTGTGTAATTTTAATTATTGTTATGGTCTAAATACATTATAATTTATCAAAATTGTGTATTACTGATGTAAATTAGCTTGCCCATGTCATCTATAATATTTCTTTAAAGAATTTTCAGCATTTTAACGATTATCGTTGGTGTTGCTGGGCTGTGCCGCGACCGAACGATTTGCAGCGGCGGCACATTTAAAAAATTGTTCCGCTATAAAATTAACCAAACCCGTAAATCGGGAGCAGGTAAAATTAGCAGTGAATTACGTAATATTTTTCTTTTACAGCGATCCTGAGGTTGACGGAATTTACTACTGGTTTTACATTTGTGCATTCATAGGCGGATAATTAACGTTGAAGTTGTTAATCTGTTGGTTCTTTCAATTTCTGAAGTAAATAACTTAAACGTATAGTGAAGTGTGTTTTGTCAATGATAATTAAACGTTCAGGTCGGCTTGGCAATATTTAACCATTTTATGCTAACAGAGACAGTCTTGTGTTCCACAGCTAACGCCGGGAAAGAATTCAGTAAATATTTAAAAAACCACTGCATTTAGAAAATGTGTGCCAAGGTCGAAATACGTAAAAAATTTAATTTATACAATTTTCAAAGTCATAAATGTTATTAATCAGTTAGTATGAATTTATCAGCATGAGAGGGTTGCTAATGTTCACGTAATTTTAAATGTGCTTAATTCTGTCTAAATGAATTTTTATTACCACACGTAAAGAAGGGGTTCTACAACAAAGTTCGTACTGAAAGAGTAAATAACAAAAATATTTAAAGCCATTTCTTCCCCAATTTTCATCCATTCATTCTTACATAATAAATAAATAAATATATATATTCATTAAACTGGCGCCCAACGTGGGGCTCGAATAAGCAGTGGCCACAAAACACCCATGAGATAATTAGGGAATTATTGTAGTCGAACTTTGTTGGAGAACAATTAATAATTTTTTCATGTATTGTATGTATTGCCTAACTAATATAGTGTGGTAATACCTGTATATGATTTTTTGCATGAGAACACTATATACCCAGAGGCAAGCTGAAGAAGAGAGCTCATTATATCAAAAAATCAATTACCTACCACAATACGAGGGGGCAGCTGCACCCAAGATATATCACCAAAAGGTAAAGCTGCAGTGTAGTTGGCCTGTGGGTAGTAAAGTAGCCTCAGTGCGGTGTTCTCGGATCATTAATGGTGTGCTTGTTGTTTGTGTTCTTTTTTTAAAATAACAGGACATTTGAGTAGTTAGTCATCGTAGTATATAATAAGTGTGTTTCAACAAATGACCATTTCTTGTGTGATTATGTCAGTGAAACCTGAGTGTTAGGATATTTAGTTCAGATTTTGTTTCTTTTGTTGACTATGGTTAGATTGCGTAGTCAGAAAAATATAAACATGGATAATGAACAACAGTTAGCAAGCAGTGATACCGAGTTACAAAGTGGGGCATAAAGTAATGTTAGTGCCGTAGTTCAGGAAGTACAATGTGAGAATCTGGGGGCAGAAGGGCAAGAAATGTTGCCACTGCCAGCCAGTGATTCAGTTGAAAGTAGAAATACTGTGCCACCCACAAGCACTAGACATGGACCAGAGAGTGGTGAGGTGTCAGAAGTGCAATCATTAAGAGTTATGTTCGAACGCATGCTCAATTTCCAAGCTACGTTTATGCATGAACAAGCAAAGCGTGATCGATGCCAGCATGAGAGAGATTTGCAGTTAATGCAATCTTTGGAAGCTATGCAAAGTGAGGTTGTTAGTTTAGACAAAACTATGAAACCATACCCAAAGCGGTGCAAGAACTGAGCAAAAGAGTAGATAATATCCAGGTGGCTAACGCCAGTATCGTAGATGAAATCAGTGTACTGGCTAACAGGATGGAAAAATTAGAAATTGACACAAGTCAAGCAATAGTGCAGAAAATGTCCGAAACAGGCGAACAAAATTGAAAAGGAATTTACGAACTGGTTAGAGGCAAGAGACACCGACCTCAATCACAATAGACGAGAAGTTGCACGCCGCGATTGAGGCCAAAGACGTGGGCTCGAGTGCGGAAGTGCAGGACCTAAAAAGGCGGTGTACGCTGACATTCCGCGGTGGCGGCGAAATGTCACCCGTCGTCTTGCGGAGCTGGAAACCAGCTTGTTGCACGGCGACGCACAGTCGTGTCACGTCAGGTCTAACAATGATAGGCATATAAATACAGCAGTGAAAAATTGCGACTGCGAGACAGAACAGGCAACCAATGTTAGCGAAACAAACAAATGTCACTCCAAAATAATGATTGGAGAAAGCGTGATTAGAAACCGACAGTTTCAGATCTTTACAACGGAGAAGAAATCTGTTCACCCTGTAGTATTTATCAAGGGATTTAGAAACATTTTGCCTAGTGTTTGGAGTCATACACAGAAAATACAGTTCGTTATGTCTTACATACAAGGAGATGCTGCTTTATGGGCAACCGAAGCAGCTGGCAGTTGCGACACATATGAGCAATTTGAAAAGGCATTCTTGGCCAAATATTGGTCAATATGTTTTCAGGAAAGATTACGGAAAGAGGTATATAATCCAGAGCCGTATTCTCCACGATTAGGCAATTTGCGAAAATATTTTGAGAAATACATCAATAAGATCCGTTACTAGGACGAGCAGATTTCATCCCGGGATTTGATCAGACTTTTGAAATCACACTTGCCGATACACGTAAAGGAAAAACTTATACACCTACCGGAGAACGACATGGAACATTTCTTGTCTGTTCTGGACTCAATTGACTTGATTCAGGAGGATGTTACGGCAGCCTCTGAACAGGCTAGAAGTAACGGAAACGGTTACAGAAATGGTCGAAATAACACGCCTCCACCAAATAATGGAAACGGCGGAGGTAACAATAGGAGACAAGATTATGTGCAAAACGGGAATAGAGGTAGAGACCGGAACGGCAATAGTCCACCGGTGAATAATGACCGGAAAAGGAGGTTCGATGACGGATATGAAACAGGCCCACCAAGCAATAGTAGATGGAAAAATGCCAGGGGGCCGTGGAACACCAATACCTATAACGATGCAAACCGAACTTGGCCACAGAACCAGAGGCCCAGTCCGGACCGGCAAAACAGTGAAAGATATGACAATAACCGACCGCCACCACAAAATGCGCCAATTGCGCAACCGTGGCGGCCGACGCAACACAACTTACACATAGTGGAGGTCAGCGACACAGAGCAGCCACACCCATCCACCAGTAATAGTCCAACAAACTAGATTCAGCCAAGATACGCTCTCCATCGTCGGCTGAGGTTTAGAGTGAGAGCAGCCCGACACAGAACAAAACACCGGAAATCTGTATCCTCAGGTATAATGACGGGGTACAGATGGGACATGAATTAATAACTGAACCACCCACGTGCACAAAGGAGCACAAAGACAAAGTACAAGCGATAATACAGATCAAAATTGACAATATTGATGTGCAAGCAATCGTAGATACAGGTGCTACTGTCAGTGTCATGAGTATGGACCTATTCAGAGTACTGCTGACTTTACCTGTGAACAATTGCAAAGTCACTGGAGCCATCAGTGCACAGCGACAAATAATTAAACTCCAAGTGCGGGTAGAGATGTATATAGGAGGAGAAGCCATAGCGTGCTCGTTCCTGGTAGTAAAGGGTTTAAAGGTAGCCTGCATTTGGGGGTAGATTTTTTGAGAGAAAGGGACGCAGTAATCGACCTTTATCGGGGAAAATTAAGTTTGATGAACACGTGTAGGAGGATAGAATTGTCCAAGCTCAGATCTGAAGAGGTACCTGTGCCTAATTGTAATGCTATTAACATAAAATGTAGGAATCAGTGGATACTACATTTAGACAATCATTCCCCAGGACAAAATCTCTATTATCCAGACGTACAAGGTGATCAATTAAAAGCAAATGTGAACAAAGTATCACAGTCCGAAAATTTGAACTCAATGCAAAAGCAGGATTTGGTACAGTTATTATCTAACTATGCAGATGTATTTTCAGAACGACCAGGAATTGTTAAGGGATATCAATACAATATCGAGGTGAAGCCTCACAAAACCTACTGTCGAGCCTCATACTCCATTCCTTGGTCCAAGAAGGAAATAGTAGCTATCTCTTAGTAGATACCCACTCAGGGAGAGTACGGGGACTGTATCCGCGTAAGGATGTGAAAATATTCCTACAGTAAATGGCTAATAGTCCTATGTGTTATGTGTAAAAAGGTACACCATTCTTTTGGAAATGAATGAACATTAATGATGTGTTACCTGTAGAGATAATGTACTAGTGTAGAAGTATTTAGTTATAAGAATATGATTGACTTTCTCTTTTGTTTATGATTATTTGTGTTACGTCTTCTTTTTAATTAGTGTTAGCTTAAACATGCTCTAAATGTCTGCACAGATAACCTGATTAGTGTAATTATTTGTAGTGCTAAATTGTGACAGAGATCAGTCAGGAGGAACGTTTTAGTAGTGATTAGTTTGTGTACTGCATGATATTCCATATGTGTGTCAAACTTGAAATATTTCTTGGTACAGTCTTTTCTATTACACACACACACACACACACACACACATATATATATATATATATATATATACTCAACAATCACTCCACACCGCTCACCAACTACAGCAATATTGACATATTCCAAAATATTTACACAAACTGCATAACATGTCAATGAACTCGATTTTTGAAAAACATTGAACACTTATTATGTATACCCGTAAATTGACGAGAGAAAATGAACACTAACAAGTGTAGGAGATGGATTTGTAACACGTAGGTAGTGAGAACATTATGAAAAGTGACGTTGTACTAAATGATTTCAAAAAACTATGTGATATATCGTAGGACAAGTGACCTTGCAGTATATCGCAAATATGATAATTACGAGTTGTTAAACACACACAACAAACTTTCGTTGAACTGTATGTGACTGTGATGTTATGTTACCGTTGATGACAAACTGCTAAATCATTTCAAAACAATGACTGTTAAAGAGACAAGATTAATCATGAACCAACTGGGATGGCTGGGCTCCGGCACAGTTTTGCCCGGGTTTCCTGTCTGCCTTTGCCCAAATGGGGGAGCCATGAAGATATATAACCCTGCGACTAATTAAAAGAGCCATTCCAAAAAAAAAAAAAAAAAAAAAAAAAAAAAAAACAGAATTGTAAAGAACGTTACTGGCACCATTGTGTCAAAGTATAGAAACTCTTTGCCAAATGCTGCCAGAGGGGAATGTAACGTTCCCTGGCAGCACACACACTATTAATAAAATGAAATTACATTTAATTGTACTATGTAGGCCGCTATGAAGCAATTCGTATGTACTATAATTGTTTAACAAAAAATATTATTAATTTTTTATAAAGGACATTCGTTATTATTGTAATATTTTCTGTAATAATATTCTCGATGTATTTATGATTGTAATATTTCTATACTCATAATGTAATTACGAAATATGTTAATATCTGCAATGAAAAAATGTAAAATATAGCCACAGAGAAAAATAATGTTGTAAGATTACAAAGAGATACTAAAAATCAGCAGTAGTATAAAAAGCACTACATAATATGCATTCTTTGTCGTCTTCCTCGAGAGCTGAGAGAGAGGGGAACCTGTGACGTAGCATTATATGCATGAGTAGACTTCTTTTGTCTGTATCTATCTTTAGCCGCCATTAGAGAAGAAATTATAAAGGTGTGTAATTTTAATTATTGTTATGGTCTAAATACAATATAATTTATCAAAATTGTGTATTACTAATGTAAATTAGCTTGTCCATGTCATCTATAATATTTCTTTAAAGAATTTTCAGCATTTTTAGCGATTATCGTTGGTGTTGCTGGGCTGTGCCGCGACCGAACGATTTGCAGCGGCGGCACATTTAAAAAATTGTTCCGCTATAAAATTAACCAAACCCGTAAATCGGGAGCAGGTAAAATTAGCAGTGAATTACGTAATATTTTTCTTTTACAGCGATCCTGAGGCTGACGTAATTTATTACTGGTTTTACATTTGTGCATTCATAGGCGGATAATTAACGTTGAAGTTGTTAATCTGTTGGTTCTTTCAATTTCTGAAGTAAATAACTTAAACGTATAGTGAAGTGTGTTTTGTCAATGATAATTAAACGTTCAGGTCGGCTTGGCAATATTTAACCATTTTATGCTAACAGAGACAGTCTTGTGTTCCATAGCTAACGCCGGGAAAGAATTCAGTAAATATTTAAAAAACCACTGCATTTAGAAAATGTGTGCCAAGGACGAAATACGTAAAAAATTTAATTTATACAATTTTCAAAGTCATAAATGTTATTAATCAGTTAGTATGAATTTATCAGCATGAGAGGGTTGCTAATGTTCACGTAATTTTAAATGTGCTTTATTCTGTCTAAATGAATTTTTATTACCACACGTAAATAAGGGGTTCTACAACAAAGTTCGTACTGAAAGAGTAAATAACAAAAATATTTAAAGCCATTTCTTCCCCAATTTTCATCCATTCATTTTTACATTATATATATATATATATATATATATATATATATATATATATATATATATATATATATATTCATTAAACCCTGTACAGGACGTGCAACATGCGGTCGTGCATTATCCTGCTAAAATGTAGGGTTTCGCAGGGATTGAATGAAGGGTAGAGCCACGGGTCGTAACACATCTGAAATGTAACGTCCACTAGTCAAAGTGCCGTCAATGCGAACAAGAGGTGACCGAGACATGTAACCAATGGCACCCCATACCATCACGCCAGGTGATACGCCAATATGGCGATGACGAATACACGCTTCCAATTTGCGTTCACCACGATGTCGCCAAACACGGATGCGACCATCATGATGCTGTAAACAGAACCTGGATTCATCCGAAGAAATGACGTTTTGCCATTCATACACCCAGGTTCGTCGTCGAGTACGCCATCGCAGGCGCTCCTGTCTGTGATGCAGCGTCAAGGGTAACCGCAGCCATGGTCTTCGAGCTGATAGTCCATGCTGCTGCAAACGTCGTCGAACTGTTCGTGCAGACTGTTGTTGTCTTGCAAATGTCCCCATCTGTTGACTCGGGGATCGAGACGTGGCTGCACGATCCGTTACAGCCATGCAGGTAAGATGCCTGTCATCCCGACTGCCAGTGATACGAGGCCGTTGGGATCCAGCACGGCGTTCCGTATTACCCTCCTGAACCCACCGATTCCATTTTCTGCTAACAGTCATTGGATCTCGACCAACGCGAGCAGCAATGTCGCGATACGATAGACCGCAATCGCGATAGGCTACAATCCGACCTTTATCAACGTCGGAAACGTGATGGTACGCATTTCTCCCCCTTACACTTGCATATCACAGCATCTTCTTCCTGTCGGTTAAATTTCGCGTCTGTAGCACGTCATCTTCGTGGGGTAGCAATTTTAGTGGTCAGTAGTGTATAATGGGAGGTTATGTCGTGATTACATGGATAGATCTGACATAAAATCGATAGAATTTCGGAAAATGACGAGGGCATAGGCATAAATTGACCGAATATGCACTGAAATGCCGGGAAATTGAGGAAGTACTTGCATATCTTCTGGTTCGCGCCGAACAATTTGTTCATGGGAACAAGTATCCAGCAACAAGAGGAATCCGGGGAAACGGTGACATCGAAATGAGGGGAATGAGCGGGGCGGTCAATTTTTTTCCATTGAGGCAGTATTATACTGTATGTCTATTGAGGTACTAGGGATATACGCGAGTTGACTACTGTATTTGGTGCTTTTCAGGATGATAGAGAACCATTCACCTCTACACTTACTTGCATCCACAGGGAGTGGATGGATTGATTGATTGAGTTAGAGCCGTAACGAAGTGCGATTTAATAGCTGATTGATTCATTCTAGAGAAGGAGAAGTTGCTGTAGATCACTTTTTTTTCGAGTGTTCTGTCCGAATGCATTTGTTACGTGACATGGCCGGCGTTCTACTTGTATACAGCTACGTGTTCTGTATATCCTTTAAAGCGTTGTCTACTTGCGATCGTTAACGGTAAACCTGTGAGTCATGAACGACTTCCATCTCATGTGTGATGAAACTTGACACATTCTTCTAAACGAACTTTGATTTATGCGACCCTTCTAAACGAACTTTGATTTATGCGACCCTTCTAAACGAACTTTGATTTATGCGACCCCTCCTGTCGCATCTTGGGTGTAAAATCGAGACTTCAGCGTAATAACTAAGTTAGCGGTAGGAGCTTCTGAGGCGTTGCAATCCCCGTGTACACATTTGCCCGACAGATGTGCTTTTTACAGAATTAGTGATGGAATGACTTGGTAATTTTCACATGTCAGACGCTGACGCTGTGCATTTATCTGTTTCCTTGTAGGTTTGTCGCGAATAGTAGAAGATAGAATTAAAATCATGTAGGCTGTAGGCTGGAAAATTATTGCTACAGATCAAGCGAGGCGGACGTGACCAGACTATCTCATGTGTAATGTGTAATGTGTACTCGACTAACAAGAGCGGAGTATGCAGTATCACGAGGCTCAAGCACAGTTAGTGGCAACCCTTGGACACAGCAAACAGTGGAGAATGGCTAGTTCATCACGTAGGCATCACATGCTGCCGCGTGACTAGCCTACTCAGGGCTCAAAGTTCGGGGGTGCTAGAACCTTCTAGAACAAGTGGTACCGGGTGCACTACCCCCTATAAAAGCGGATAGCCGCTAGATCGAAGGACAGTGATGGAGTGAGGTACTTAGGACACCGGTCCACGTTAGTCTGCATCGGGATGCTGCAAGAGTTGCAGGAGAGTATTGAGCACAGCAACAAGTAGGGACTTAAGCTGAATCGGCACAGCTGACTCTTAGTCTGGTGCGCTCGCCTCTGCTGTATTAGGACTCAGGTTTGGGAAGTTAGGAATGGCAACTGCATAGCCAGATAGACAATCATTGGAGACTGTATATAGAATCTTATTTAAATCACAAAGTGCCAGGGGTACTTCCAGTATAATCGTTCTATACATCGAGTGTTCATACATGAAAGCTTCCCTAAGATCCTATCCGAGTTCCGTACTCTAGCTCACCTTGCAGCCTTCTCTACAACGGAGCAGTGAGGAGTTTGCGGCCCACACCACCGAGACCTCACGCCAAGTAAGTTCTCTGACGCGCACCAACTCAGTCCTTCCACTCCCTCTCAGGACACGTCAGTGGGACACGACAGAGGTTAGAGATTTTCTGGTGCCAGGTGTGGGGTATAGGTGAGGTATCTACGGGTGAAGAAGCGACAGTATAGAGTACTGGAATAGGCAGAGGGGCGTTAAGTTGCACCAGCATCACAGAACGAGAGGGACGACACATCGCGCCGACGCAGAACGAGAGGGTCGACACATCGCGCAGCTGCGGAGCCAGAGGGTCGACGCAGTGCACCGTCGCGGGTCCAGGGGGTCGCCGCGGCACGTCTAAGCAGAAGGTGCTGATTCACGTCAACGCAGCACCAGCGTCGCATCGCGCCGCCGCCGGGGTGGAGAGGCGCCGGTCCGCGCCGTCCCAGCAGCTGCACCGTCTCGCACCGTGCTCATCTCGAGCGGGTCTACGCGCCGCCACCGCGACGCGCCACATTCAGCGCCAGCCAGCAGGAGTCAAGGTTAGTGGAGACGTCAACCTCCAATGAAGTAGACTCGGGCGAAGGCCCGCAGACACTCTCCAGTGGAAGCAGGCTATATTTAAGTTATAGTGATGCTACCAAGTTGGTACCCCATAAATTTGATGGGGACAGAGAAAGATTGTCCGAATTTATTGATAATTGCGGTAATGCTTACAATTTAGTGAATCCTAGTTATAAGCAAGTGTTTCTGAAGTTCATTATTGGTCAGATAACGGGCTCAGCCCGCAGTAAACTATTGGTTAGAGATCATACAGAGACTTGGTCTGCCGTGAGGTCTATATTGTTGGAAAATTATGAGAGCAAGCGCACAATTGACTACTATGCTTGTACTATGTTTAATAGTAGACAGGGAAACGGTGAAAGTGTGGCTCAATGGGGCCCTCGCGTTGATTCTATGCAGTTCCACTTTCGAGAGGCAATGAAGAGGGTCATGGATGAGGAGGAGATTGCAGGATGCAATGCGCTGATAGGGAAGCTAGGACGGGCCGTGTTCATACAGGGATTATACGACGAGAGAATAAAAACAGTAATACGGGCACAAGGCGAACGGATAACCCTGTCAGAGGCTATTGACTTATCCGCAACGGAGGAATGTGCTATAACGTCCGAGCGAGATAAACGCCGCGTGGCGACTGCAAGCAGGACAGGAAGGAAAAGTAGTATGAAATGCTTTAATTGCGGAAAAGAAGGGCGTGTAGCGCGTGAATGTAGAACAAAGTATACCGTCCGAAAGACAGACGTGGTAAAGGGCGGCTCCCAGGGGACAGACCGAAATCGATTACCAGTCAAGGAAATTGACGTGCGGAAATTTAGGGGAAATGGGGGACGAGCTCAGTGTCCTCCACCCGTACGGTGTACAGCATGTAACCTACCGGGACACACACCCCCGTGTACCAAAGCCAAACCAGTGACATGCTTCACGAGTCACCGACACGGACACTATGCTCGCGATTGCCACGAAAGTAAATGGGCTAACATCCGTGGGAAGTATATGCAGGGAAACGAGAAGAGGGCGTAATGCCGCAGTTCCATTACGCTGCGTCAGGAATAATAAGAGCTGCCGAATGCACGGACAAGAATGACTATATATGCGTGAGGAGCAAAGATGTAAAAGGAACTGAGACGAGATTACTAATAGATAGTGGGGCCCACATTAACCTCATTAAATCCAGGGTTTTGAGGGATGGTGTAAAGAAGGAAACCGAAAGGGCAGTGACAATAAAAAGTATCGTTAATGAAGAGGTCAGGACGGAGGGTCCTGTATTAATCGAATTAAGTAGCGGTATAGGAAGAAAATGGGTTACTCAGTTTCAAGTTGTAAATGAATGTCTTGATCTGCCGTTTGATGGGTTACTTGGACGGGAGTTCCTGGACGAACATAAAGTCGTGCTGGATTATGGGCGACGGAGAATGTATGTGCAAGACGAATGGGTAGAATTACGAGAAGCGTGCGAAGAGGACACTCCAAATCGATTAGTTGCGCAAAGTGGTAAGATTGGGACGGAGGTAAGAGCCAGTTACACAGATTTAGCGCGAGGAGACAAGGCGCCGGTCGAGGTTACGACGCGTACGCGCGCAGTCGCTGGGAAACAAATAAGAGATAGCGGTCCAAGTGATACAGATAGTAAGGGTGGCGGTTACTCCAAATACCCGACGAGGCGAGACAGCCGAGTGCCGGTTGCGCCAACTTGTAAGAATTGTGCGACGCCAGATGACAGTGAAGTCATTCTAAACGAAGAGCTGCCAGAACGAGCAAAGAAGCCCTGTAATATCACGACGAGTAGGCGTGACAAGTCGCTATCCCCAGAGGATCTGGAAGAAGTCAGGATAGGACCCCGGGAAGAGAGGTTTATAAGAGTCCGCGTGACGCGAAAAATAGGTAGGGAGGCAGTAATTCCCAAACAAGAAATTAGACCAGGGGTCTATATACCAGAAGCCATAGTGGCCGTCCAAGATGGAACATGTATAACGAGCGTAATGAATACCCGAACCCAAGAGGTGCGGTTTAGGGTGCCGGAAGTACTAGCAGAAGAGGTCCCACCGCCCAGTAGCTACAAAGTTAGACGTGCACCCCAGAACAGGAGGATCGAGAGAAAAACGCGGCAAAAGTTGTTAACGGAAAATATGCGTATAGACCACTTAAATCGGGAGGAACACAACGCCATACGGGAATTGTGCTTGGCGTATAACGACGTGTTTCACTTACCAGGGGACGTGCTCACCTACACTACCGTAGTGAAGCACCAGATCCCACTAACACCGGAAGCTGAAGGAACAGATATAAATCAAAGACCGTATCGCATCCCACAAGCACAGCAGGATGCACTGCAAACGGAAATTCAGGGCATGTTGAGAGACGGCATAATCTCGCCGAGTACCAGTCCATTTAATTTCCCCTTGTTATTATTGCCAAAGAAACTTGATGCTAGTGGTAAACCCAAATGGAGAGTAGTTGTTGATTATAGGAAACTAAATGATGTCTCGATAAATATGGTTTACCCGTTACCTAGAATTGACGAAATTCTAGATAGTCTAGGAAAGGCAAAATATTTTTCAACGTTAGATCTCGCGAAGGGATACTACCAGGTATTAATAGATGAGAAGGATCGGGAAAAGACGGCATTTAGTACGCCGACGGGACATTACGAATATAATAGAATGGCCATGGGCTTAAAAACGGCCCCATCTACATTTCAACGGCTAATGAACACCGTGCTGACGGGCGTGCAAGGGAATAAAGTGTTCATTTATCTAGATGACATCGTCGTCGTAGGTGCATCGCTTGAGGAGCATAACGCACGCCTTGCAGAAGTATTTGAACATTTAAGGGACGCGAACCTAAAGTTGCAGGTCGACAAATGCGAATTCTTGCGGACAGAAGTTACGTTCTTAGGACACGTTTTAGCGGCAGAAGGTTTGAAACCCGATCCCACGAAAGTAACGGCAATGGAAAATTACCCGCCGCCAAAGACAACTACGGAATTGAAATGTTACCTGGGAATGGTCGGATATTACCGACGGTTTCTGAGCAATTTTAGTAAAATTGCCAAGCCTCTACATGAACTACTGAAAAAGGGAGTTTCGTACGAATGGGGCGAAGTGCAACAGGAAGCTTTTCAGACCTTGAAAGAGAAGTTAACCAAACCTCCAATACTACAGTACCCGGATTTCACTAAGGAATTTTTGGTAACCACAGACGCCAGCAAATACGCGGTAGGAGCGTATCTGAGTCAAGGTCCTATAGGAAAAGATTTACCGGTTGCGTAGATATCGCGCACTCTCAATAAAGCAGAGGTAAACTATAGTACAATAGAGCGGGAGTTAACTGCTATAGTGTGGGCTGTTAAATATTTTCGTCCTTATCTGTTTGGGAGGAAATTCAAAATACTCACGGACCACAAACCCCTGATGTGGTTAGGCAGTATCACAAATCCATCGTCTCGATTAATGAAACTTCGGCTAAAATTGGAGGAATATGATTACCAAATCCTGTACAAGGGAGGGAAACAAAACCGCGTAGCTGATGCATTATCACGGATTCGGAGTGTACAAGACAGCGATAAGGAAGTACCGCAGGATAGCGGGAGGCAAGGAGAAATAAAGGCGGACGCCGCGCAGCGGGACGAGAACCGAGAAGTAGATAACGAAGCAGCGACAGAAGCAGTAGCTGAGATAACAGACCCCGAGGAAACAGCTGACGCGACCGAGATAAGTGAAGACGGAGCCGCACCGCCGATAAACGAAGAAGACGTTCTAAGCGCAGAGGACAAATTGGAAATCCTAAAAGAGATGCACATATCTCCCATAGGAGGCCATGAGGGAATTTGAAGAACATATGCGCGAATAAAGCAGTACTGTACCTGGCCGGGTATGAAAGCCGATATAGAAAAATTCATAAGAATGTGTGAAAGTTGTCAAAAGAATAAGATAACCCAAGCAAAAACGAAGCAGCCGATGGAACTAACTCCGACTCTCGAATTCATATTTGAGCGATGTGACATCGATATAGTAGGTCCCTTACCAGATACCCGAGTTGGCCACAAGTATATTTTGACCTTTCAAGACTCTCTTACGAAGTTTGTAGTAGCTGAACCGATACCTCGACAGGACGCGGATACAGTCGCTCGAAAGTTAGTAGAAAACATTATTTTGAAGTTCGGCGTTCCGACCGCCCTATTAAGTGACATGGGGAGTAATTTTATTGGTGATACGATGAGACGAGTCTGCAAATTACTGAGAATAGAGAAGATACAAACAACGGCGTATCATCCGCAGTCAAACGGAGCATTAGAACATACGCACCGCACGCTAACAGAGATGTTACATTACGTGAACCAGGACCAGACGGATTGGGTCGAATGGGTATCGTTCGCATGTTTTGTGTACAACACAACACCACACAGTACCACGGGATACACTCCATTCCAGTTATTCTTCGGCAGGAAGTGTAATCTGCCAGGGTGGTTACAGAAGAAGCCAGCCAACGTGATCTACAATTATGATGATTACGTGACGGAAATCCGACAGCGACTGCAATTAGTACACCAAGAGGCCCGTAAGGCAACACAGGAAAGCAAAATCAGGAATAAAAGCGATTACGATAAAACGCAGAACCCGAGAGAATTTAAAAAAGACGATCGCGTATTACTGTATGATGAAAGCGTGCGTCGGGGACGCTCAAGGAAGTTAGACAGCCAGTGGCGAGGACCGTTTACTGTAATAGATGTACAGGGACCGAACGTGATAATTAGACTGAAAGGAAATAAATGTATAAAAGTGCACGCGAATAGGCTGAAGGAATTTTACTAAGCAGGCAAGAATATCTTTTAGTTGTTCGTGGTAGAAGAAGTGAACAGATTGCAGGCGATAGCAAAACATGAGAGTGACACGTGCGTTTCTATTACAGATGCCACTGATGAGGGCTTTGTGGATGACAGCGATATTCGGGAGTATATGGCAGGTCGGACTCGCAGGACGCGAAGCAAACCCGCAAGATGTAAGAGTGCAAAAATTCCAGTCTGCACCAGGAATGTATTACGACAACCAGAGCAGTGTGAAACTATACAGCACAACGTGGAGAGTGGTGACCTATTTCAACCTCAAGGAATTGCATGACAAATTTGAAGAGACGCAGGTGGGGGCCAATAGAGCGATAGCACATTGTATAAGTACGATGAATCAAGCAAAGTTAGATGCCGGAGAATGTGAAAATGTACAATAAACTGTAAAATGGCAGGTGGGAGAGATTTCTAAATCAAAAGACTTGATTGACCAGTTGGCTAGACAGGAACGGCCCAGAACCAAAAGGGGGATATTGAACTTTATTGGTGTAACAAGCAAGGTATTGTTTGGTACACTAGATGAGGATGATGCGGAATTCTTTAAAGCTAAGATAGATGTTTTAGAGGAACAGCAAAGGGAATTATTGCGATTGTCCAAGAAACAAGTAACCATTGTGAGGGCGTCACTGACGGGGGTGAACCAAACAATTAATGCTGTCACCAGGAATACTCAAATAATTGCGGATGGGATAAGGAAATTGAGTAAACATGTCGAGGATTACGAAAATAGTACCAACAGGAAGATACAACACACCCTGATTGTTTTGACTATTACGGAACAACTTATGCAAATCTCTAATATGTTCAATGAGCTCGAAAGGGAATATGATCTATTGATCTCTGCCATAGTTAATGCGCAGAAAGGGCTATTGGAACCACACTTGATTAACCCTGTACAAGTAGTCACGTATCTCGAACTGATAAAGGAGGAATTAAAAGATAAGAAATTTCCCGTTGAACTCACGAAGGACCAAGGGTATCTGTTACTTCGTATAATAGATATAGATGTAGTTCTTGCCGGCAATACCTTAAGTTATGTACTAAATATACCCTTAGTAGATAGTAGTGTATACGCTTTATATAGAATATGGCCATTACCCGCAGAATATGATACAGCTAAGTTATTTGCGTATATCGAACCTGAACGAAACTTTCTACTTATTGACGATGCGAAACGACAGTACGCACTACTGTCTCGTGACCAGTTGCAGTGTAAAACGGTTACGGCGAGAAATCAAATTTGTAAACAACGGTTCCTTCTGATGTTGACCTATGATCACGAGCGATGTGAAGCTCGAATGCTACAGCCTATAAGGGAAATTCCGAAAGATTGCAATCAAAAGTATGTCATACTGAACGAAAGTATCTGGACACAGGTACAGGACAATAAGTGGCTGTATGTCGCTCCCAAGGATGAAAGACTGACAATATTATGTAACGGATTACCCCCAAATGACCTTATTGTAAGGGGTACCGGAAAGTTAACTTTTACGAGTCAGTGTAAAGGATACGGTGCGCAGGTCATGTTACAAGCTGACCATATAATTAGTACTAATGTAAGTAAGAATGATATAGTACCTATGTTAAACTTAAATATAGATTGTTGTATCATAGACGAAACAAAGCAAGAGGTCACACGTATATCTATAGATTTACCCTTAGAACATATTGTTAGACACTTAGATGACCTCAAGGTAGCCAGTCACAAAGTGGATGAACTGCAGAGTGAAATAGAATATCAGCAGCGAACCATCTTTAGCGGATGGTCTAAGAGCGTATATTCCGTATGGGGATATACGGGTTCAGTAGTGTTAGTCGTCTTAATTATATCATGTTGTTTATGCATCTATCGTAAGTGTTGCCGTATGTGTGGCAAAATATTGTGTGAAATCGGAGGACATTGTTGTGCTAAAGTGTGTGTGACAAATACAGTGGTAGCGGATGGCCGCTGGGAACGAAGTGTTCGGTACACCCCTGCCCGACAAACCGAGCAATGTGAAGCGGCAGCAGAAGGTGGAGAGTATGAATTAAGTTGTACACGTCGCACTCCTCTCTCCGATACGGTACAATGGAGAGAACAGAGTCAAACGCCACAACTCACAGAGCCCCGTGCCAGAGCAATGGAGCTGTTAACCTCCAAGACAGACAGGAGATAACACAATTGTATGTTTATTGATAATCTTACCCTCCTGATGTATCCTAAATTGTTGACAAATCAGATCTTTTGTATGTGTATAAAACTCAAAATGTGTACTTATGTATGTAACTATTCTGTATGCTCTTGGTAAAAATTTGCAGCATTTTTTTGAATATGTGACATAAATTTTGTTTGTTCTATGCACATTATGGACGGCACTCAACTTTATCTTATAACTTCTTGTGTTTTTTTGTATTTTTGTGCCATGTATTTTTCATGTTTATAATGTCAAGTCTTGATGGCAATAAAGACTGGTAAGTTTTACTGGCACCGCGAGTAGAAAACGAAAATTTTGTAATCTCGAGGGACCGAGCTTACAAAATTTTCCCCTGGAGAAGTGGAGGTGTCGCGAATAGTAGAAGATAGAATTAAAATCATGTAGGTTGTAGGCTGGAAAATTATTGCTACAGATCAAGCGAGGCGGACGTGACCAGACTATCTCATGTGTAATGTGTAATGTGTACTCGACTAACAAGAGCGGAGTATGCACTATCACGAGGCTCAAGCACAGTTAGTGGCAACCCTTGGACACAGCAAACAGTGGAGAATGGCTAGTTCATCACGTAGGCATCACATGCTGCCGCGTGACTAGCCTACTCAGGGCTCAAAGTTCAGGGGTGCTAGAACCTTCTAGAACAAGTGGTGCCGGGTGCACTACCCCCTATAAAAGCGGATAGCCGCTAGATCGAAGGACAGTGATGGAGTGAGGTACTTAGGACGCCGGTCCACGTTAATCTGCGTCGGGAGAGTTGCAGGAGAGTATTGAGCACAGCATCAAGTAGGGACTTAGGCTGAATCGACACAGCTGACTCTTAGTCTGGTGCACTCGCCTCTGCTGTATTAGGACTCAGGTTTGGGAAGTTAGGAATGGCAACTGCATAGCCAGATAGACAATCATTGGAGACTGTATATAGAATCTTATTTAAATCACAAAGTGCCAGGGGTACTTCCAGTATAATCGTTCTATACATCGAGTGTTCATACATGAAACCTTCCCTAAGATCCTATCCGAGTTCCGTACTCTAGCTCACCTTGCAGCCTTCTCTACAACGGAGCAGTGAGGAGTTTGCGGCCCACACCACCGAGACCTCACGCCAAGTAAGTTCTCTGACGCGCACCAACGCAGTCCTTCCACTCCATCTCAGGACACGTCAGTGGGACACGACAGGTTGTATCCCAGGCTGCTAATTATCGTTTTATATAAGCCTGGTGCATGCATCGTATAATTTCTGAACCATGATCGGATGTGAACAGTGGACACTATACACCTCCGCAAAGCTGTATTGTGTTCGTATCATGCAAAGCAAATGTTTTACGGACGTAGTTTTTTCGTTTTACGATTCGATAACATAGTTCAGCGTAGGGAAACCGAGAAGGAGGATGTATGTCTGATAGGTCTGAAAGTTACGCGAGCTAACATTATTGCCTGTTTTTAAGTGCAGAACGTTCTAGTCTTAGGAGTGCATGAGTTTATGTTCTCTCTCTTACCAATACCTTCCAGGTATCGATCCTAGACTCCAGAATAATACTTTAGAGTTGATAGCTTGGATGATTTAAGTAAAAATGTGTCGAATTCCATTCGTCTGGAACTCCATCGCGTATAAAAATCAGTGGGTTCTTGTTATTCTTAACTGTATGCTGTTACATGATGGCACTTTAAGATCTGTTATCATACATCGATAAGGAGTACTTAGCTCCTCGACGTGGCCGCATCTTGAGAAATGTCATGCACTTGGATTGGTTAAGACTCGGAAAGCTCTATTCATCCACGAGACATGGAGTGTAGCCGTACATATTAAGTCGGTGACGGTGCTGCAGGGCGGGTTGCTCAATGACAGTGTGAGGATGGTCTTTTACCCTAAGATGGCGAGAGTGCTCTGTGACTTCCATACGCAGAGTGATGGATCGTAAATTAAGTACTATGCTCGAGGTCTTAGAAATATGTAGAGCGCCGTCTGGTATAGTTTGATGATTTATGTGTTCGAGAATTAAATGTGAATGGGCGTGCTGAGAGGTCATCTATCCATGTTCGTAATGATACTCGCAAAGTAGAGAGGGACTGTTTAGCTATGATACTGAAATTGGGGAAACATGCTGTCACATGACTGACCGGTGTTGGAGTTAATGTAAAATTCTTCACGCTATCAAGTGTGTTGCTTAATATTACAGTACATTGGCGGTGTATTTTCCACCACGTCCATGCATGGCGCGCTGTTGGTTACCACATAATGGTTGAGTGACATCACTTGTTTGAGTTGGGGAAGAAGTTTTGTGGATGGGTGACAACTTCTGGGGGTTGCTAGCAGCTAAACAGCGATCGCGTACATGAGTGCAAAATTAGGAATAACTCGAAATTGAACGTAGAGCCATCATCTATTCCGTCACTGTGACATATGAGTTTAAATGTAGAGGTCGTCAGTCACTTTCGGACGGTAGTTCGGAAACTCTCCACAACGCTGCCAAACTCTTCTAGTTTCGTTATGTTGAAACTGTCTTATTTAAAAATGATCTAGTGTTATGCTATCCGCCGTAAGAATATGATTTACACCGTGTGATGTCTAGTTTTCTGTGAGAGGTCGTGGATCAAAGCGTCTTAATGTCAGTTTAGAATATGACACAGACCTCAAAGTCGTGGCACAAAACGAAATGTTTGGCAATGTACGAAAGCAAGTTAGAAAACAATGTTTGACTCAGGACCAGAGGGAGCGTCTCACATGATAATTCGCTTAGAGTATATGTGATCAAACTTTAAAGTGGTCTCTGCGGTGTCTGTGTATTTAATATGATCGTGTCCACATAGGCAGCTTCTGTTTGAGGTGTCGGACTCGGTGAACTGTTAGGAATGCCTGGATGGCTGCACGCTACGCCATTCTGGGGAAGTATTGTGAAATTTCTCTTTTTGTGCTGGAGGTCCACCACAGCTATATGTCATTGCGCCCGGATCGACGCCTAGGTTACTTGTAAGTAGGATGAGCATTTATAGTTCGTAATTTTTCTATGATGGGGTGGGTATAGAATAACGAAGATGGCAATTTGGGGATCTGTAGTACTCGTACTTAGTTTGGGGACGTACCACATTGCGCGCATTTCCACCGAATGCTCAAAACATGGTACTGTTACGGTAACTTAGCTCGATCTGTTTCTACACGGGTTGCAGAAGGTATTGAATATGTCTTTCTCCGACTTCTGCTCAGTACGAACTAAAATTGGAACGAGCACTTGTGGAAAGCTGTAGAAATGGGTGCGACTGCAAGATGTGTAGGGTGTGATTAAAAACAGATTGTGATTTTAATGTAGCAGACAGGTTTGAGGCAGGTGACTCGTTTAGAGATATGTGAGTGCCTGAAATATGATTCACTTGTGGGTGTGAGCCTAAGCAAGTATGTGTTTGAATGGACATAATTTCTAACATATAGCGTAACGCTAGAGATCTGAGAAGTTAGTGTATATTTTTCTTCTTATGACCTCAATCAGCACATCATCTACTACTACTGTCTGTCATCGCCTATAACTCAGCGGATATATCGCGGAACCTCTGATATGGTCTAGAGACAGAATGCATTGCAAAAACTAATGAATTAACTACTTAGGTGCGGTGTGACGGCGTCGCAAATAGCGCTTGCATACCCAGTTCCTTAGCCGAATCACTTTCAAAGCTCATTGAGTTTATCCCGAGGTTGCTTCGTTGGCTGTTAACTACACACATTTTTACGATCACCGTCACGGTATTTGTCCGGAAAACACCACCTCATTCAGAGTTAATGTCGTACCTCGATTCGTAAAGCGGGTATAGGTTTTAACATGGATACTTGGATGCACCTGTAGAACCAAGAGCTCTTGTGAGAGTAACACGCAGTAGTTGTTGGGATCGGGATTTTTTCTTTAACATCTGCTCGATTATGTCTATGACACGATGGTATGATTCGCAGGAAGAACATAAGAGACATGCACATCCATCGTTGATTTTCGGTCAGTATTATTTCGTATCATATGCATCCAGTCATTGACGAGGTAATATTATACTTAGTATCAGTGCTGGGTGTGTGATATGTTCACATTTGAGCATCAGGTTTATAAAGTATATGTGTTTGTGTGAAGGAAATGTCTATGTCCTGTTGTAGGGAGGGTATGGATTTCACTTGGTGTATTGTGATAGCGAAGGGAAGAGTATGTCTAGTTGTAAGGAAGGTACAGGTATTTCAAGAGCCACAAGGGTCAACAGAGTGTATTTCCCATACTTCACCCATTGCTGAATACCGTTCAGTTGAAACCGCGATCGTAACATTTAATTGTAAGTATAATTATAGAATATATATGTGAGGGATTTTCTAGAATGTGTTCATGTATGTAAAGTCTGTGGTGGTATTGATTCGCGTTCTCATGTTAACGGTAGCAGTCTTCTGAATTCAGAGGCCTGTTGGAGTGTAGGAATGTATCAGAGTTAACTTTACCATCCTCTAGACGACCGAACAGCGAACTAATACTTAGTATCTGTTGGGCAGCTTTCGTGATCAAGTGAAACTTTGAGAAGATGGTGTGTTTGCGGTGGAGCGTTAGTCCCTCCCATGTAAATTGTTCGGTCGACTGCTTCTGCACATTTGGCGGCTTTATTTAGTTGAGGGAAGATCGATTGTGGAGTTTTGGACACACGTTTGCCTGTTCTCTAGACGTGGGAAATACCATAGTTGGTTTGTAAACTATTTGATCATCTGGAATCTATTACATAAGCGACTTTGGTATTAGAGAGTGCAACTATCAGTTTACTGTATTTGTTTCTAGTTAGTCAATGGTTTACAGCAAGCTGCACCTCGATAAAGTTTGGTGTTTGTGGAGAAATAATTTACAGTCTATATCTTGCGCATTATGTTGTGTTAGCGATAGGTAGGATGCTTCGTAGTGCTTGATATAGAGAAGTACCGCGAAAATTGTATAATATTATGGCAAAAATATGGGTGTTCTTGTAATCCCCGAGTCTGGAGATGTCTGTAGAAAAGCGACAAGAAAGAGGAAACAGTACTCATTTGTGCCAAGGGGAAACGATCCCGAATTCGTGACGAGTTCTGAGAGCGACTTCGATCCGCTGATGTAAAAGGGATGATTTTGTATGGTGAAGGATATGAACTGTATGTTAACTACATCAACACGGTAGGTGGTGATATATTCCCTGGTTGGAGACTGGTTTGGCGCTCCAATATTCTTATGAGTCTCGTGGGTATTTGATGACCTGTAGACAACTTTGCGATGTTTAGCTGTCTGTGCAAAATGGTGATCAGTGTAAAATAGTTTATTACCCCTGAGTGTCGTGTCTGTAGAAAGAAAGAACAGGTTGACAGTGCTTCCCTAGGAATGGAGAGCATTGTGGTATATAGACGGTGTGAGTGTAGGTGTAGGATAATTTTTTCGGGTGATGTAGAGATGTAAGAGATAAGTGCAATGTTTGTGTCAAATGTGTATATATTGTATTCTAAAGTTACTGTGGCTTACACTGTGTAAACTGTGTGTATATTGCATTGTAAAGTTAGTATGGTTTGTGTTACTGGATGACTGGAAAGGATGACTGTGTGTCCTATCGTGAGGGACGTATAGATTGAGGGAGCTGTCGGTGCAATTTAGCAATCTGTGCAAAATAACCACAGAAAGCCCCAGAAAGAAAAGGTGGATGGTGCTTCCATACCAACGGCATTAGTAATTCGACTGGTACATTCGATAAGAGCCAATGACAATGCTCGATTGATTGTGGTGGGATATAGGAGTGGTGAGAATATTTGCGTATGTTGAGAACAGGAAGGCTATCACGTTATGTCCGGGAGGAAGACTGGATTCGGCGATATTTTCGTAAACGAGATCTGTTAGGGTAGGAATTTTGGCGCATACAAGCTGAGACAACAAGAAAGCGAGTGTTAACTATTTCTAGGGTACTATAAAAGTATGGAGAGTTGGACTTGGATGATATTTTTTTCCCAAAGTCATGTGATGTAAGAATAAGATTGACAATGTTTTAGGTGGTGAGGTATCGGTCAGGCTTGGGCGGGTATGCGCGGCTGAACGCGTGTGTCAAAACGCTCTGTGCTATTCTGCTTTCAATGGTAAAGACAAGTGGCACTTGGAGATGCCTCGCATATGAGACTGGTATGAGCGCGCTTTGGAATGCTATGACGTCTGTATAACCATGACTGTATAGAGGCATGGAACTTTCACTGGTGTTCAAAGACGCCGGCTTGGAGACCGTGGCAGAGCGCGCGGGACCCGAGCTGCGGCTGCCTCACTTTGCGGGGCTTGTGGCATGTGTGGCCCAAAATGGATGTCTGTGAGTGCTTTGGCAGCTGACGGCCGCGTCGACCATACGTGCGATCGTGTCATCATCGGTGTCTAGCTAATAGGAATTTCTCAGGTGTTACGTATGAATGGGGGTGCCGCCACCTCATGCTTGCAGAAGCTGAGCAGGGGCCTGTTCACAGTTTGACATCTGATGGATACGTCACTTATTGCTATCTCCTGTGTACTCTACTGGACAGGGGGCGGCGGACTGCGCTTGCGTGCGTTGATTGCATTATTTGGCGAGCAGGTCTGTAAGCCGCACTATGCGCTATTTCGACAGTTTACGAGTACTGACCGTGTCTACACATCAGTTTGAAGCATTATTTAGGAGCAGTTTACAGGTCTGTACTGAAATTAGGAGTTGTTTGCGTGTCTGTGCGCTATGAAACATGGCCACCAAGCATAAGATGGCGAGTGTTTTGTATCAGTGTGATAGATATACTCTGTGCCTAAATAAGTTGTTTCAAAATAAACAGAGAGCACTCCTTCCTTACTCTCCCTAGCAGCCCAGCGCAGCATGAGTCATTTTCGCGCCATTTTACCCCTACAGACCACCATCTGGGATTAGGTCATAGGAGGGATGACAGTACCATCTGATGTGTACCAGGTCAGTTGGACTCTAGATCTCATGGTGGAGAGATTGATTGCAAAATAAGAACTTGTGTTCAGATCTGTTTTCCGCTATTTTGAACAACCATCCTGGATTAAGTCATGCACTATGCATATTAGCACACGTTAGTGCACATTAGCCTGACCTCTTGGGCTGGTAGGGGGACGTGGCTGTCGGTTGAAGATAGTGGTGTAGACTTAACTATTTGATTCCAAGTCCAGGTGGGCGTGGCATTCGCGAAATTTGATTCGAAGTCCTAGGTTCTATGAAATCGAATCACGTGACTAATGCAGTAGTCAATAGGAGTGCAGTATTCTAGGGGTGAGGGATGCTAGGTCATGAATGAACACTGTGCTCATAGTGGGAAAATGTGGAACTTCTCATTTGATCATTGAATATTGAAATTGTAAATGGAGTTATTGAATATGATTAAAATTGAAATGGAATTAAGTACGTGGTTAATTCGTACATTAGATGCGTGATGTTGGTGTCCTATGTGTTCAGTTAGCGTATTTACGGAAGACTATTTCCAGCGTGAGTATGAAGGTGTGGGCTTGAGGCTGTGACATTAGCGATCGCGCGCTCTCGGGCCGCTGCCGCGGCGTGTGGCTGGTTATAACGCCCGGGAGAGAGAGAGCAGATGATCTTGTGTCATCACCCAACTTCACGGTAGCGTCCTCTGGCGGCGACGATATGAACTAAAACAATTGGGCTCTGGAGCTCATGGTGGATACACTGGGTGCCGCCATCTTGAATAACGGTGCTTCCATCATGATCTGACATCAGGAGAGCGCCCTCTGGTGGCCACGATAAGAACTAAGTCAGCTGGGCTATGGAGCTCATGGTGAACACACAGGGTGCAGCCACCTTGAATAACGGTACCTGTGTCATCACCTGACGTCAGGAGAGCGCCCTCTGATGGCACTGATATGAACTAAGCCAGTTGGAGTCCAGACCTAGTGGCGAACACATCTGCTTGAAATTGGTTAAATAATAAAGACAACTACTTTTTCCCACCATTTTGTTTGCTTAGTGGAGATAACTGTGGTGTGGTGCAGTATCCTGCTGGAATTTGAACTTCGCGCGATTTTTCTGGGGGAGGGGAGTGTGGCACTTTTCCATCGAAATTCGTACTTCCCACCAAAATCCGCCATCTTGATTGACGTCACAGCCGCCATCTTGGATAACGGTACTTTGGAATGGTACTGCCCTTATTCTAATACTCTTGTGTAAGTCTCATCTAGAACCTTCAAGCTACCAAAATATCAACAGCTCAAAAAATTGACATTAGATCTTTTTTACATGTATCTGTGCATCATGCATCAGTATCTACAGATAAGTATTTGTCTGTCTTCAGCTTTTGTTTTTGTTGTCAGGTTCTTGTAACTTGTAATTGGTTGCACATGTAGGTACTAACAACTATCATGGAAGGAAGAACAAGGATGGTGGGTGGAAGAACAAGGATGTTTTGGTGGCAACTGTGGACAGAGGAGATACAAGGATGACGATTGCTTTCAAATACTTGAGGTCGCTGTTTTTTCTGTTGGAACTGAGGCACCACTTGATAGAAGATTCACATGTAGGACAAAAATCCCCACAGAATCAAACCTGATGAAGATTCATCTATGTCAGAAGGTGTATGCAGCTGTAAGATTTCATGCATTCAGGTATTGTTACTTAGCCATTATGTGGCTCCACTGGAAAGATCATGTAGTGTATAGTTGTTTTGTCAAATGAAATGGAAAGCTTGCTAATCGTAGGTCACATATTACACCAAAAGTCAGAAACTGATGAAATTGATTTCATGCAGCTGTTTTGCCTTATCTTCCCTGCACTTCTTATTTATTTCGTTCCTCAGATACTTGTGTTTCTGTATTCCTGAATTTCCCAAAACATTTTTGTACTTCCTTCTTTCATCGATCATCTGAGGTGTTTCTTCTGTTTTTTGGCGGTTACCGTCTTTGTACCTATGGTTTCCTTTCCAACTTCTGTGATTGCCCTTTTTAGAGATGTGCATTCCTCTTCAACTGTACTACCTTCTGAGCTGTTCCTTATTACTGTATCTGTAGACTTAGAGAACTTCAAGCAGATCTAATCATTCCTTAGTACTTCAGTATCCCACTTCTTTGCGTACTGAGTTTTCATGACTGATCTCTTAAACTTCAGCCTATTCTTCTCGCTACTATATTGTGATCTGAGTCTACTCCAGGGTACACCTTACAAACCAGTATCTGATTTCGGAATCTCTGTCTGACCATGATGTAATCTAGCTCAAATCTTCCCATATCACCTGGCTTATTCCAAGAAGACCTCCTCCTCTTGTGATTCTTCAACCGGGTAATCACTGTCACTAGCTGAAATTTATTACAGAACTCAATTAGCCTTTCTCCTTTCTTATTCCCTGTCCCAAGCCCATATTCTCTGTTGGAAGAATGAGGATGACTTCGTATGCCGAAAGTCTTTGGCCGCCCATTCTGATTATTGGTCAAAATTTAAGCAGTAGTGGATTTAGAACCTGGGACTGAGGACATTTTGAGTACTAATCAAAGATGCTAACCCTAGACACAAATTGCGTGGATATTTTACTGTGGATGAATCAACAGACATAGTATAGTTGATTAGAATACAACAGAAGACTTAATGATTTATCCATGTGTTGACAACATGGTTATATTGTTAGTCAGTAGCCACTCCGTCTTCACACAGACTCCTGAAAGACTGCACCCAAACGTCACTGGCTGGCTTAAGCTGGCATAAGCTACTTTCATGTCAACTCGATTTGTATTCGCCGATCAAGGTGTCAACATACACTCTAAATGTTTGGCCACATCATTTTAATGTCACTTGCTTAGCTCAGAGCGTTGCAAACAAACTCGGGGAAATAAACATTCATGACACTTAAACTATTGCTTTACGCTTCAAGAGTTTGCCATCCAAACTTTATCAAGAACATTCGCTATTAAATTGTGGAGTAAGAAACTTTATCGTTTCTAGCTCCATAATTCTGATGCTATATCCCGACCTTCTGCATCATGGATGATGTTTCGTATGCTCACTTTCAACATTTGCCACTTGACTATGCAAAGTGATGCTGTCGCAACATTTCCTCTGCAGTGAATATGTGGAAACATCACGCAGTTACGAAGTGTCGTATTGTGTCTGGCGTGTGCGTTTTTACTGTATGCTTGTGTGTTGGTTTTGTTAGTCTTTGATTATGCTTTTTATTTTCTTGTATCTTCCATGCATGTTGTTAATAGGTTGGTTGGATGGTTGATTTGAGGGAGGGGACCAAGCCACTTAGTTTGTGCATGTTTATGAGATTACTCTGTTGTTTGTTCTCTGCAAGTTATTTTGAACTGCAAGGTCAGAACGATCGAAAAAGCCATATATTTATCTCCGTCTCCTGTGGCTGATATCAATGAAGCTAACTTTAATTCTTTGAGGGAGTGTTTGTATAGTCTGGTTCCATCGTATTAAGTACACACAAGCTATAATGGTTGAATGACAATCTGCAGCTAGTACTGACATTACATAACAATTTGACAGTGACTTTGCAGTCCATTCCTTTGAGTCTGGTGGTTTTACTTTATGGCGTTTTTTTGTGAGATTTTGCGCTGGTAGCATCAGGACTCGATATTTTTCTTTGGATATGCTCCCACAAAACAGACAGATAATAATTATTTCTGTTTTACAATACCTGGACAGAGAACAAAATTACCTACAGTGTACATAAAGCTTGGTTTCCACATGCTACAAAAATAGTACCACTTGACAGCCACTCAAGTGGTTTCACTGCAGTTGCCTGTGGAAACACCCCCATTCCTGTGGTGCTTCTTGTGCAATTCGACTTTAAGCTATGCCACAGAAATTAAAGTTGCATGAACTTTGTGATGCCACTTTCCTTCTTCCACCATGGAATAGCACCTTTTGACTGCCATCTTATAGCTGAATTTTGAAATGGAATCACAATGTTTTGATTTTTGTGTCAGTAATTTTACCATGTGTGTATTTCGCAGTCTTCAAAAGTCTATGAAATGATTGTTAGCAAAAATTGAATTGCTTATTATAATATACAAATAGTGACCTTGTTTATGGAAAGACGAAAACGGATGCTACAAAGACAAACATCAAGAATTTGTTGAATCTGGGAATGGTATGGAGAAAAATGGCCCACAGTTGTGGTTTACATATTGCAACAACTAAAACAAAAAGCATTTGCATTGTGTACATCAACCTTCACAACAAACTTTTAAACAAGAAGCATTCGCACTGCGTACAGCAACCTTCACAATAAACAGTTAAAATCGTATAAGAGTGGACCTTCTGCAGGTTGAACTGTCTTTCAAAAAGACTAATTTCTGTAGCTGTAAATAATAAAGTACAGCCTATTTAAATAACTTATTGCTTTATTCTGTTTCCATTTAGAAAAATATTCCTCCATTTTCTTTAAAATACGACGGAGACAGTTGTGAAAGTCTGATGAAAATATTGCTATTGCTATACTTGAGCCAAAATGAATAATTGATCATTTTATGCTGTATGGCAAATACACAGCTATGACGACTACAAAATGATGTGGAGTATGAGTTAATTCTGAATAGTGACTATCAAACAACTCTGCTACTCTAGACTGCATGTGCCCTGAACCATGAAAACATTGTATTTTAAGAGGAACTTAATATTAACTTTCTATATTAAAGGTTGCTGGCAGTTACAAGTTTTGACATTGCAGTTATGAGCACAAAATAATGGTTAATTTATGTGGTGAAAGTATATGGTAACTTCATTGCTCTTAAATAATTGATCAATGGATTTGAGAAAGGAAGTAACACTTTCTTGGTGGCAATGTAATTTCACTTGCAGTGTAACTGTTAGTGAGGGAAATCACCAACAATATAAGTGTCACTTAGTGCAATTGCAAGAAGCATAACTCCAAAATTCGGTGCAGGATAACTTAAATATTTCGTCTTATTTAGCTGAAGTGACATGTAAGAGTGAAATTATTAGTTTTTTGATGAGTGTTTAGGGTATCATAAATTGCACTTTCGAGAACGGGCCATAAACATAGAAAAGGTGACAGATAAGCGCCATATATCGAATATTGAAGTGTCGCTTTCAGTTTCACTCAAGTCAGGACTGTATGTATAATGTGAGTATCCGATTTTTTTAACAGACGTCGAGTCGCAGATCTACAAGTACTCGAACTCGGCTGTTGTTATTCGAAAGTAATTCACTGCTTGTTTACGAACTGAATGTCCATTATGAGTTCGTTTGACGCCACTGTGTTGTTTATACTTTTAGGTTGACGGAATAAACGCACATGAAAGTGTTGTACAACATTCCAGAACACCGACATTTATTTTACAGAGGAAATATATACATACGAACACACAAACAGTGTTTCTGAAGGCAACATGTGGAGTCTTTTTACCTTATCCACTGATTTTTTTCTTTTCGAACGTCACAAACAACAGTATTTTGCTTCCTAAAGAGAGACTTTCCAATTGAGCTTTCTCACAGTGAAAAAAGGGCTATTTTTAATATGTAGGAAACATTGTTTCATCAATTTGGTAGTATAATTTTCCGCTTTCAGATATTTGGCCTCTTTTCTGTAAGAATATTCAAGGGAGAGATATCAAAGTCCTCATGAAATCTTCACAAGGTGTCATGAAAAGAACGGAAACAAAATACAGACTAAGTACAAAATCCACCACTATAGCATCAGTAAGCGCCTCCAATGTTAGCAGACGACGACATCGTCGCTCCATCACATTTTTTTATCAACGTCAACGTCAAAACATACTTCCTGAGAAATTTCGATGGTGATATTCTGTTCCGTTGATGGCCTGTGTGACTGACTCTATTTGAAATGCAATGCGGACTGTTTTGACGCTACGTTCCGTCTCTTTCCGTTCCGTCAAGTATGAATCGAACTACACGCTAGCTCACGACTCCACAGTCGAGACCCAACTCTCGATTGTGAACTGCAGCCCACAACGGAATGCAGCCGTTCTGTCGCGATCTGCATTTGACGATACGTAAACAGGTTGTCCACAACAACACTAGTCCAGGCGTTCATTTTCATGATACGCAATTTAACTAAGAAACGGACCGTGTAGTAAATGCAACGATGACCATTTCCAGCAACTTGTATACGTAATACTTCTCATGTTCACTTACGTGATTAGCTCTTCTTGCGTCAAATTTATTAATATTTTCTGATCAAGTTTCATTTTGGCGACCCTGTAGATTGTCATGTTGGTGATCGGGCGTGTCAGAGCTGTAGCGGTAGGAAATCAGAAGTAGTGCCACGTCTCAGTTCTGAGTAGAGCTCCAAGGAGTTGTAGTTCGAAATATCAGTCGTGTTCCTGAGGAGTCATCAATTTGTGCAAGTGTATTTCTTTCTTGTACCTACATTCATATGTTTGTATACTGTTAAAATATTGAATCTCGAGTACTGTATGTGTTAAGTGTATTAGTTAATTACAGGTTACCATGTCGAGCACTTCACAGAAACACAGGAACTTTGTTGCTGAACCTATGGGAAACAAACCTGTAACTGAGTTAGCAGGAGTCGGAGAAGCAATAGGCGGCAGATTTCAGAGAATGGGCTATGACAAGGTAAAGTTAATTTAGACTGGTATTGGAATAGGTTTGCTTCTTAACCTCTACTCGGAATTCAGGAAATGTTACGGAGTGGGCTTAGGGTTGCCAGATGTCGCAGTTTTGCTGGACAGTCCCCATTTCAGCTTAATGAAATCGGTGTCCCGAAAAATACTTTCGGGGCGGCAGTTTGCCCTGGATTTCGGAACTCAGAGAAATTATCTAATATTATCAATTTTTTCTCCAAATTCTATCGTTGATCTGTGTGTCGACTCCCGGCTGTTAAGCTAAACAACGAAAGGTGTCATTGCCTCAGTTTACGAAGTCTGTAAAGGGGTATTAGTACGCGGGAAAGCTGTGAAGTTTCCATTGTTGTCTTTTCTCTCAGTCTAATTTAAGCTTTACAACATCGTGGTTCTCAGATTCTCTGTCTGACTCGTATCGTGGTTAATTTGTTATTAAACTGTTTATTTCACGTGAAGAAAATTCTAAAGAGTAAGTATTCATTTGAAGAGAAATATCCAGAAGAATGGTTCTTCATGAAACTAGGGAGAAGTGACTATGAAATAGAATGTCTTATTTGTTACATTCCCACTGCACATACGGTAAGAGCAGATAGTATCATTCAGCATAAGTTAAATGTTTTCTCTGCTTGTAGTTTTAAAAATTGACAGTTATTTTGTTTCAAATTCATTTAAACAGGGTAAATTACAGTAGTAACAGAAACAGAATTAGCACTCTGGTATTTATGAGAATAGAATACTGGGGAAATGGCGTTATCTACGCCGAGCACAGACTTCAGTTGAAGCCAGTCTCCGTTTAAGCAGCGTTAAACCTACCTTCATATCGTTGATGCATTGAATTGACAGGTTTGAGTATGTAATTCGAAACAGTATACTTTCGTGAATGTATAATGATAATCAGGCAATTGAAAACTAAATTTTTTAATGCCGATTCTCACTCAACAAGCAAGATGTACACTCTTTGACATAAAACTTGACCGGCGGCCGGCCGCTTCAGAGGCTAAGTCCGCGCCGATCGCGACATGGGACAAAAAAACTGGCCAACTCGCTAATTTTCTAAGTCCGGTTATCTGCACAATCTGGCAACACTGTAGACTGCGGCACTTCCTGGAGGAAAACTTGTCCCATGATAGAGAAGCTCTAGGCTGGTTACGCCTGTGGTCTAGCGGTAGCGTGCGTTGTTTCTGTTCATAATGTCAGTGGATCGAGAGCAGCTGGCATAAAATATTTTTATAGCCTCTTCTGTCTGAATGCTGAAGACGTGAATGTAATGGTAGCGCAGATTCAATCTATTTCGCTTTGCGACACACCGATATCAAAATTTTATCCAGTAACGATTTTGCGGCAGATTTCCTGTAGACTGTCCTCCTCTGGACGCCGTATGCGGCAAAGCTTCGGGATCCATTTGCTGGCTACTGGCAGCGGCCGTGGCGACAGCAGCGGCGCTGCACTCCCCCGTTCTTTATCGAAATCGCCTGCTACCGCTCATCGCTTTTGATGATTTAAAACTCTTTATTATTAAATGTTGCTCCACAGAAAATTTCTACAATTTCCATTCACGCTCAAAAGCAACGGAGACAGACGCCCTGATTAGTAGGCGGGTATTATATTACATTAATCGGCAAGAGCTGAGTATGGCCCGAAATTAATTTTATAGACTGGGACGAAATTAAACCACCTCACTACATTCGATGAATTTATAAATGCTTCATACCTCGTTTCTTTTCCTTTCAAACTCAATTATTTGTGCAACTTTTGGTCAATGTTTGGATGTTTTCGTCAAGCCAGAGTTAGCGTCTGTGGTGTAAAGTGTATTACAGTTCTTGTTTCATTCCTTATGGTAAGTCTATGCGATAAACTATGTGAACACCTTGCAATGCATGCTCTGTAGCAGTGCAGGAACACTGCACATTTGGAGTTCCATGTATGGGTTCATGAAGTATTTATTGTTGATCAGAAGTGATAGTTAAGGTCATCAGATTTAAACCAGAAAAATTTGTCGTTTTGAAGGTTTCAGAGAACGGAAAGGAATTGCTAACGCCGGTGTTAGAAAACGTCTACAGTTAAATGCTATTGCAAAAATTTAGAAGAAGGGAACTACATTAATGAACATGTGCACTTCATAAACAACCTTCTGACATGTTAAACCTATATGACGAACAAAGCTCAAATTTATATCATTGACAGTCGGTCCTTACAGTGAAGCACCTTGGAATTTGCAAAGCAGAAATCCATGATATTAACTTAATTTACTAAGTCGAAATCGGACGAAGATTGATGTTTAAAGGCATTCTTCAGATTTCGCATAAGAAATTTTTACTAACAGTTTGCAACTCCATTAATTAAAATGGAAAATAAAAGGTTGTAGTCAGCGGCTTCTACCGTGATTCGAACTGCTATGTCTTATAGTACAAGCACTGCAACGCACAAGGGAACCTCTGAGCTAACGACACACTGGCGGCCAGAGGCGGAATATAGTCACTGCGATGTTGCCTGAGCCTCAAAACGCAACCTTAAACACACGAACAGAGGAGGTGGAGATTACTGTTTTAACGTCCCGTCGACAACGATGTCATTAGAGACGAAGCACAAGTTCGGATTAGGGAAGGATGGGGAAGGAAATCGGCCGTGCCCTTCCTAAGGAACCATCCCGGCATTTGCCTGAAGCGATTTAGGGAAATCATTGAAAACCTAAATCAGGATGGCCGGGCGCGGGATTGCACCGTCGTCCTCCCGAATGCACACACAAACAGGTGTTACTTATGTGAAGAACGCCGTTCTTGGAGTCCAGAAATTAAATATACTTTCTAATTGTGTCATCTTGCAGTGGATTATATCGTACGAGTCTTCGATGTGGAAAACGAATGTCAAGTGAATTTAGCGAGGTAACGCCGACCTACACCCGGAAGTAAATGCACTATCAGAGTGTTGACAAATACTTGCTACGATGCTGCCATTTCTAGGCTCTCTGACGAGGCAGCTCTTCAGCGAAATGCTTGCCGTGATTCTCCGATACGGTTCTTCAGAGTGGAGACGCGCGCGCACGTTTGGTTTTTATGCGGCGTTCTCCCCTGATGGTTTCTGACGTCGCCTTGTGGGCTATGTATACATATGAGACATTCAATTATCATTAATCCAGAATGATACAAGTTTCAGCTTCCAGCGTGGAAGAAGGCTGTTGACGCCGACATTATATCATTTCAACGTAGGGAAAGCAAAACGGATCATTCAATGTTTCTCATTCAACATAAAGCATGTGAGATAATTTTCCGTAACGTTCATAATCATCTAAAAATACAAACGAAGTAAAAATACACCGGAAGCTTATTCGAATTGAATATAACGCTTTGCACCTCGATGTCGAATTTGTCCACTTGCAATCTTTTGCAGCATACACATAGAATGTCATGATTACCACGAGAATGAAGAAATATGTTGGTAAGGATGGAAGCAAGAAGAGACGCAGTCAACAAATATTCTATTCCTCATGGCATTCATTTCATTTGACACGTAAGAAGAGGTAAAGCGGGAATTTACTTTCGTTAACACGAAAGATATGCCGCACATATTGATAACGAGGAAGTTTGCGTCTTCATACGTTTCCTCCTTGATATCTGTATGCTCTATTATATACTAAGTAGCCCGATCATTGTTTCAGTAATGTTACCCTCTTGTTTGACCCCGTAACGATGAACAGATTCCAAATGCATGTCTCCCTTCCTGGGTTGTTTTTTGTGTTTTATTGCTTGGTATTCCTGAAGCAGACCACTGTGCCTTCCCCCCTCGTGGGTTAGGTCTCAAAACTAAACCGCTTTGTATACAATGGCATGATTTATTCAGACAGCATCAGCATAGGATTATCAAACAAAGCCTTCCATTTACAGTTGCAGCACTCTAACCAGCACTGACCAAAGTGTAATCCACGGTCATGGTCCTAAATTACCAGCTGTCTGCTACTGTGGCAAAGTCCGTACTACACTGTCGATTCCGCAGCACCATTTTATCTGGTAACACTGTGTAGTTGCACAGTTGTGCTACCAGGTCTGTCCTCACACTGTCAACTTTATGTATCTCACTTCTCCTGTAGCGTAGATCACGAGGAGCCGAAGTAAATGAGTGTATTCTGCATGACGTAACATTCAGTATTCCCTTCTTTCATAGCCACTCTTCATGTGCATCGATACCAAATAGGAATGCGAAAACTCTTGCGAGTGAGAGAATGACAATAACAATCGTAACAAGAACAAACAAATAATGAATGATGTTTATTCCAACGCAGAACGAGAATGGCTTTAAATATAAAAATCTGAATCTATATCTATATCCATATCTATTGATCTTTGAGTTGGCACATTGCAAATATATTCTTAGCATTTAGTTACTGAATTTAGTTCTGGATGTTTGCAGAGAAAAGGAAAAGTCGGTACTTCTCGCTAGTGTAATATAATGTGAACCAGCAACTACCCTTTCCTTAGAACACGACTCAAGCAGGTCCTCAAGTAGGTAGCAAGGCACTGCTGCATTCTGTTCCCTGACATTGCTCTGATGACGGTTAATGCAGATAGTTCCGATTATGAAGTACAAAACGTATTGCAGGTTAGTTCCTAGGATAGTAACATTAAATTTGCGTTGTAGACGGCACATGAACGTGACGACTATCCGTATTACTCATCAATATAAAAAGACAATATTATGGGAATTTAGCAGGATTACTCAAAATGAATTCTGAAATTGGGTGACTGACTGCACAGATGCTAAACGTCGTCAAGAGTATACGATGTCCTAACCGCATTAGGAATATGAAGAACGTCTTCGACAGCTCGCAACTTTCACATTGCTATCTCCACCCTACTCCAGACAGCCCTCGGTGGAGTTGCACTACGTTACCGATGTTATGGAAGGCCTTCAAACCGACAACAGACCACATATTGAAAAATACAAGCTAATTCTCTTGCAGCGTAAGCTTATTGTAACTAATCTAAAAATTATTGGAGAGGAACATTGTCCTATTCAAAAAAAGTAAAATGTTACACACTGTTGACGGCAAACGGACATTATCTATGTCCTGTCTTGTGTCCTACTCATCTATAATATCAAGTGTACTATGAAAATGATTATATATAATGGATGATAGGGTAATGCATTGATACCAGATGGTGGGGACCGGCCGGTGTGGCCGTGCGGTTCTAGGCGCTTCAGTCTGGAACCGCGTGACCGCTACGGTCGCAGATTCGAATCCTGCCTCGGGCATGGATGTGAGTGATGTCCTTAGGTTAGTTAGGTTTAAGTAGTTCTAAGTTCTAGGGGACTGATGACCTTAGAAGTTAAGTCCCATAGTGCTCAGAGCCATTTGAACCATTTGAACTATTTAACACAAAATGACATTAAAAATTAAAGTTATTCACGAGCAGCTAGTTGAGAATATGTATGAACATTAAATGACACGACGAACTGAAATAATATGACGAAGAGTTCAGCGCTCACTGGGAATAGAGCCCCACACATATCGTTGTTGACTACACACAAAGAGACGTCAGCTACCGAATTTTTCTCCACCAGCTGCTCAGAATAGCATCTTGAACTTACAGTCATCTCGCAAATAGTTCTGTGTCTCACTGGGAGTTAAAAACGTCAGATATCGTTAGTGTTGACAACGAATGAAAATACATTAAAAATCAAAATTATTATCCACCAGCAGATAGGTGTTCTCATGATAGAGCTTGATAATACATAATTAAATCTTTAGTGCCGGGCCAGGATTCGATCCCATTCACGCGTAATATGTAAAGGTGTTGAGGAATCTGCAGTTTTGAACAAACAGCAAATTGTAGCCGAGCTGTATTGCCACGAAGGGATCAAATTCCGCGTTAAGGGCGGTCTGAGTTGCATTCCCAGTTTAGAATCAATTTTATCGACATACAGAAGCTCAAATAAAAGATGGAATAAGTGTCCTGTGACCATACATAGCGTTTGTGTCGTCACTTGAAATAAATAACTAGTATAAGAAAGGTTACTGGTGATAGAGTTTCTACATGTCGCCACTCCAGACTTTATTGTGGTTCAACCTACCGTCTACTTGGTAAAGAAGGAATATCATGTTTAATGTGAATTTTCAGACCACGCAGCCATTATATCTCCTTCACTTGGTGTAGCCAGGAGAGAATGGAATCTGTCTCTCCCTATCTAAAATCATTGACGGAAGTGGGAATCGAACCCAGACCATAGGTATAACAACCTACCATCCGTCCAACAGACCACGAAATCCTCTTCTCTGCGAGTCATTTTTCTATCGTAACGCAGTTGCGCCACACTGGATGAGAATTCTGACACACAGGCTCCCTGTAGTAATTTGCAGCATGTTCAGTAAATTCATTTACTTGGTTGACCGAATCACCATGAACTAGCTGCCTCGGCTACCCAGTGCATACATTCGACTATTTTGTAATCACAGAAATAAAATCACGTAACTGCCACCTACACACAACTGCCAACAGTGTAGGATGCAGAAGTTTAAATAGGAAGCGTTCCTTTCCACTTGAGCTATTCTATTGCGCTATCTGTTACTAGAAAACGTCGTTCAGTCCAAAAGAAAAGCTGTAACTGTTTGTCTCTCAGAAGTCAAGACCTGGCCATATGCATAATCTCACAGTGCTGTGGAATCCAAAAGTTCTGGAGGAATAGTTACCGAGCTCTGGAGCTGCTGTAGCTACGTGTCAGCTTGTAGCATAGATAAGATGTCGCGAGTTCGAATACATTCAGTGCTACATTTTTTAAAACGCAATTCTGCTCTCTGCTGAAGGTATCAATCTAATGGAATTTTGAACATAATTCCCTTCACTTCTCAACCCAAAGTAGTCGCATGTGGACAAAGGGCTAACTACTGTGACATTTTGTTCTATTCAGGTTTAATAGACAGCAGGCAGCAGATGCATCTCGAAGATGTGCAGGGAGAGTGCATCGTGCCATAATATGTCAGAAAAGTATTTTCTACATTAGCCGTCGTGTGGTAGTGATATTTTATTCTTCTTCAAACTTTGTTTGACAGCTTTAACTCAGAACAAGTTTTCTACATGCATGTAATCAATAAACTGCATGTGCATTGTCAGACTGTCATAGGTAACATCTGAGAATTCGCATATATCGTTGATGATTAATTTCTCTCTCATGTTTACTATTGTTTTAACAACACTAAAGGAAACCTTACGAAAATTGTGCACTGTATTATAAGAAATGAAATAAAACTAACCATGATAACCTTACGACGAAAGTATCTGTACACAACCATGCCTCTATCGACACGAATTAGTAAAATACTACTCACTTAGATTTTGATTGGGTCTGTGTTTAATTGGTATGCTGTGTCATACTCAAGAGGTATGCAAATGTGGCATTTCAGAAATATAGTTACGTATTCCTAGAAACCCAAAATTCGCTTGTCAGCAGCGGAAAGAGGCCTTACCTGTTGTGCAGCATTGTAAGTTTTTCAACATTGCACTATGAGCCGAAAGCATTTTCTTGCGATTTCCTTATTGATGTTTGATCTGACTGCTTGTAGCTCTTTCACAGAAGGGATAAAAACGTTACAGTCAGTGAGACTGGAACCGCGAACCGTAACAGACGCTTCTTCACAGGTCAGCACGTTACCGCAGAGCTGGCGAGGAGGTACGGGTCTTAGCTTCCTATTACGAGGGCAATAGTAACTAGAAGTCGTAAACCGCTATTTGAAGGTCGAGATTAGTCGCCGTTTCCACCTGCAACGACTTTCCTGGGCTGAAAACCGTAAATTTTCAATCTTTTGTTCCCCTTCAAGCGATAATAACTCAGATTATTCAATGGAAATGACAGGTAAAATCAAGTGAACTTTGAGGCTTAATTCCGTGCACACCAGGAAGTAACTCGTCGATCACAGAGTTGCCAAACATACGTTGCCTTGTTGCCAAATCTCAGTTACAGTACCAGCAGGAAGAAGACGAACCGATGTGATCCTACAGCGGTCTGGGAAGTGACCATAGCTGGTGTCTCCAAGTCACGGCTGCTACGGCCTGGAATACGTAATGCGTCTGATTCGCTTTCTGTAACTAGTAGGGACTGGAGCGTAGTTACTAATAATACTCAGAACTGACTGCAAACTGAGCATCATAAATCAGTAACTTTCATTGTTGTTTTTATATTTCTTTCGTAAGTGTACTCAAAACTAAGAAAGTCATTCACAGGCGTTTTCGTGCCTCGCCGATAGTCGAGCACAACATACAAATAAAAAAAAAAAAAGAATGTGTGTGTGTGTGTGTGTGTGTGTGTTTTTGTGTGTGTGAGAGAGAGAGAGAGAGATAAATAAAAAGCAATGAGAGAGAGTGTAAAAAATTGTTGTAAAGAAATTGAATCATGGTATTTAAAGAAATCTTTCATTAAAATGACACGTTCCACATCATTACGAAATGTCGTATTCATGATCTATGGAACAAGAGTTAATCTAATGTAATGCAATCTAATCTAATCACATCATATTGATGATTAGCCATGAAGAGTCATGACTTACCGAAATTTTGGCCAATATCAGTAACCAAATCTAAACTTGAAAATAAAAGACGACAATTTTTGTAATAAACCGTGACTCCTATCAAGACCCTTTCGTCCCTGTAATCTAACCACGAAAGATGTCTGATATACCTCCATTCTGAAGTAACAAAGTGTGCATGCATTTAAAGATGAAGTGCATGATGTGAGGTTCTGTGACTGAGATACGAACCCAACACGTAATCCGATTGTTAACTAAGAAAAATCAAATGTTACGTATCGGTTTTTCTTACGAGCCGCTAGGTGTCTGAATCTAAAATAAGGATACAAACTTTTGTGCCTAAGCGACAATCGAACTGCACACCTACCGTGCATCCACGAATATAGCTTAAGTATCAGTTGCTTACTCATGAACAGTAAGATGTGTGCGTGTTTGACCAGAAATAACGACACCTGTTGCGATTGTTGGAAACACATGAACAGACATTGAAATTGCGCGTTAATTTTCACTAGCAGGTGGGTGTGCACTTGATAAAGCTAGAAATGAAATTATGAATATTTTTGTACTGGATCAGGTTTCAGACCCACATACTTACCTTTGGAGGAGACCTAGAGAAGATTGCAGTCTTGGGAAAAGGAACGAAGTGACTGAACTATACTGTTCCGAGAGATTCAGATCCTCGAAAGAGGAGATACGAATTCGAATCACAGTCCAGCACCAAATTTTTAAACGTCTCTAGTTCAATCAAGTACAAGTAAAATAAGAGCCCTGTCCCTTTAAATGGATATCGGTTCATCAAATAAAATAAAATTTTCTAATGTAAGTAAGCTTACTGGCGACTGTATTTCTGTTTACCATGACTTCCGCTGTGTCATTTCCCAACGTAAACCGGCTCTGCCCAGTTGGTAATGAAGGAACGTGATGTTTAATGCGGATTCTGGATTATACCGTCTTTCTCTTGAGGTTACCAGAGGTAAAATAAATCTGTTTGTGCCTCTTAAAAGTAAATGCCTGAACCCACGCATTGCACCTGTGATAGCTCGTTCCACCATACCATTGTGGCCACATTACCCAGCCCCAAGAGTGTGCTGTAACGGATGATGTGTTTAGCTTACAAAATTAGTCACGGTGGAAAAAATGCGAGTCTATTAAATGGTCAAGTAGAAGCAAGCTTCTGACGCAGAGATTACGCTATTCTCATGTCAGCAGGATGTAAAGACTCTTCTAGGCATCATAGGCTGGATGTGAAGCCATTTTGATTTTTCACAAATTCAGCAAATTTCTTAGTTCGAGAAAATCCACTGTGAAGTCTGAAGTTGCCGGACAATTCCATTATTACTGTTATTATTACTATCATTTTATTCGTACCGCTGCTGGAACACGACCGTAGTCTTCAGGTAAAACGCGAGACCAGCTAATATGACGTCTGGCGACCGAAAGCACATATCGACAAAATATTTATCGCCCCTTTCCTCTCGGTGCTGAAGCTATGAGTGTAATTCAAGCGAATCTACAATATCATATTAGCTGGTCTCGCGTTTTACCTCAAGACTACGGTCGTAGTCAAGAGTAATGCACTAAGACTGGAGTCAAGACTTCCTCTGGGAAGTGCCGCAGTCTACATGTTGCTAGATCGAGCATATTGCCAGACATAGAATTCTGAGAGGAGCACGACTGTATTGTCCACCTTACGTGAACGACTCGGCGGTCAATTTTTTGGTCTGAGACTGTATCTACAACACATATTGCACGCTGAAGACCCAGAAGAATTAAAAAAAACAAAAGTAGTTTATGAGAGCAACGTTAACCATAGCGTTCGAAGTATTCATAGTATTGTATACGTGTGTGTAAACGCCTTCCAATGACCACTCAAGAAAGACAAGGATACACAGTCTAGCTCCAATATTATAAATACGCCTCAGTTTGTGGATGAACTCAGACTTAGGTTGATAATAATTGTGAAAATTTAGCAGCACTGTACCCATTGGTGTTAAACTCGTTTTCAACCAATGATTCCCACAGCTACAGGGATACTACTTGTGATACCTCTTAGACAAAATCCTTAAGCAGTGTTATCAGACGAAAAGATCAACCTGACACAAACTGTGGGAAGTTTGTTTTACAACCTTCGTACCTGGATATTCAGCTTTCTCCTATTAGAGATATCTGTGAACGTTGCTGCTTAAGACGATTTAAGCAGAAACTAAATTCCCTCAGCTTCGACAATGTTTAAAGAAATCGTCTTATTGGCACTAAATCGTGGTTTGTGAATTGTTTACCGGCCGTACTCTGCCGTATTTTGCCGGTTGGAAGGCAAAAGCTTACTGACAAATTTCACACAGAAATTACTGTTACAGTGTACTTATGGAGCCAAATGAGTGAATTGCGTATTTTCCGGTGAGAAAGAGCACTGTCAAACAGTCTTCGCTACATTAGGTTATTTAAACTGGTGTCACTCTGAGCTAGAATTTATGGTCAGCGACTAAGTGTAAGGTCAACGTTTCGGATGCGAGTTTTGCGACTGTGAAATACTTTCCTGCATTATAAAAGCGAATATTAAATTTGAACTAATATTGCGAAAATTTTGTACTTGGACAGCTTAGAATGAAAATACTTCTGTTTATTTCAAAGGGAAACAATAGATTTTCTAAAACACTGTCTGTCATACACAACTTGAAACAGGTCATGTCGACCAAGTCATGTGGAAGAACTAACAGCAACGTATATCGGAAGGCAGTAAGATCTCTTGCCTTTTGGTTTGTCAGTACTCGATAGCCATTTCTAGGCGAAAGTAAATGAAGAAAGGCAGTGCGGTTTTGTTACCAAGTAACGTCTTCGTCAATTACTTTAGTTTTAATGTGATCTACGAGTAATTGCTGGTGTTTGATATTAACATGAAAAGGATTCCGTAGACAGGAAAAGAACCTGTTCTTGGGAAACTACATCTATAGTGACCAAAAGGCATTAAATGATGTTCAAGCACGTGTGTTACAGCAGCGGTATGAATAGAATGATATTAATAATAACAGTAATAATCGAATTATCCGGCAACTTCACACTTCACAGTGGATTTTCTCGAACTAAGAAATTTGCTGAATTTATGAAAAATCAAAATGGCTTCACATCCAGCCTATGATGCCTAGAAGAGTCTTTACATCCTGCTGACATGAGAATAGCGTAATCTCTGCGTCAGAAGCTTGCTTCTACTTGACCATTTAATAGACTCGCATTTTTTCCACCGTGACTAATTTTGTAAGCTAAACACATCATCCGTTACAGCACACTCTTGGGGCTGGGTAATGTGGCCACAATGGTATGGTGGAACGAGCTATCACAGGTGCAATGCGTGGGTTCAGGCATTTACTTTTAAGAGGCACAAACAGATTTATTTTACCTCTGGTAACCTCAAGAGAAAGACGGTATAATCCAGAATCCGCATTAAACATCACGTTCCTTCATTACCAACTGGGCAGAGCCGGTTTACGTTGGGAAATGACACAGCGGAAGTCATGGTAAACAGAAATACAGTCGCCAGTAAGCTTACTTACATTAGAAAATTTTATTTTATTTGATGAACCGATATCCATTTAAAGGGACAGGGCTCTTATTTTACTTGTACTTGATTGAACTAGAGACGTTTAAAAATTTGGTGCTGGACTGTGATTCGAATTCGTATCTCCTCTTTCGAGGATCTGAATCTCTCGGAACAGTATAGTTCAGTCACTTCGTTCCTTTTCCCAAGACTGCAATCTTCTCTAGGTCTCCTCCAAAGGTAAGTATGTGGGTCTGAAACCTGATCCAGTACAAAAATATTCATAATTTCATTTCTAGCTTTATCAAGTGCACACCCACCTGCTAGTGAAAATTAACGCGCAATTTCAATGTCTGTTCATGTGTTTCCAACAATCGCAACAGGTGTCGTTATTTCTGGTCAAACACGCACACATCTTACTGTTCATGAGTAAGCAACTGATACTTAAGCTATATTCGTGGATGCACGGTAGGTGTGCAGTTCGATTGTCGCTTAGGCACAAAAGTTTGTATCCTTATTTTAGATTCAGACACCTAGCGGCTCGTAAGAAAAACCGATACGTAACATTTGATTTTTCTTAGTTAACAATCGGATTACGTGTTGGGTTCGTATCTCAGTCACAGAACCTCACATCATGCACTTCATCTTTAAATGCATGCACACTTTGTTACTTCAGAATGGAGGTATATCAGACATCTTTCGTGGTTAGATTACAGGGACGAAAGGGTCTTGATAGGAGTCACGGTTTATTACAAAAATTGTCGTCTTTTATTTTCAAGTTTAGATTTGGTTACTGATATTGGCCAAAATTTCGGTAAGTCATGACTCTTCATGGCTAATCATCAATATGATGTGATTAGATTAGATTAGATTACATTAGATTAACTCTTGTTCCATAGATCATGAATACGACATTTCGTAATGATGTGGAACGTGTCATTTTAATGAAAGATTTCTTTAAATACCATGATTCAATTTCTTTACAACAATTTTTTATACTCTCTCTCATTGCTTTTTATTTATCTCTCTCTCTCTCTCACACACACAAAAACACACACACACACACACACACACACACATTCTTTTTTTTTTTTTTTTTTTATTTGTATGTTGTGCTCGACTATCGGCGAGGCACGAAAACGCCTGTGAATGACTTTCTTAGTTTTGAGTACACTTACGAAAGAAATATAAAAACAACAATGAAAGTTACTGATTTATGATGCTCAGTTTGCAGTCAGTTCTGAGTATTATTAGTAACTACGCTCCAGTCCCTAAACCTAGTTACAGAAAGCGAATCAGACGCATTACGTATTCCAGGCCGTAGCAGCCGTGACTTGGAGACACCAGCTATGGTCACTTCCCAGACCGCTGTAGGATCACATCGGTTCGTCTTCTTCCTGCTGGTACTGTAACTGAGATTTGGCAACAAGGCAACGTATGTTTGGCAACTCTGTGATCGACGAGTTACTTCCTGGTGTGCACGGAATTAAGCCTCAAAGTTCACTTGATTTTACCTGTCATTTCCATTGAATAATCTGAGTTATTATCGCTTGAAGGGGAACAAAAGATTGAAAATTTACGGTTTTCAGCCCAGGAAAGTCGTTGCAGGTGGAAACGGCAACTAATCTCGACCTTCAAATAGCGGTTTACGAGTTCTAGTTACTATTGCCCTCGTAATAGGAAGCTAAGACCCGTACCTCCTCGCCAGCTCTGCGGTAACGTGCTGACCTGTGAAGAAGCGTCTGTTACGGTTCGCGGTTCCAGTCTCACTGACTGTAACGTTTTTATCCCTTCTGTGAAAGAGCTACAAGCAGTCAGATCAAACATCAATAAGGAAATCGCAAGAAAATGCTTTCGGCTCATAGTGCAATGTTGAAAAACTTACAATGCTGCACAACAGGTAAGGCCTCTTTCTGCTGCTGACAAGCGAATTTTGGGTTTCTAGGAATACGTAACTATATTTCTGAAATGCCACATTTGCATACCTCTTGAGTATGACACAGCATACCAATTAAACACAGACCCAATCAAAATCTAAGTGAGTAGTATTTTACTAATTCGTGTCGATAGAGGCATGGTTGTGTACAGATACTTTCGTCGTAAGGTTATCATGGTTAGTTTTATTTCATTTCTTATAATACAGTGCACAATTTTCGTAAGGTTTCCTTTAGTGTTGTTAAAACAATAGTAAACATGAGAGAGAAATTAATCATCAACGATATATGCGAATTCTCAGATGTTACCTATGACAGTCTGACAATGCACATGCAGTTTATTGATTACATGCATGTAGAAAACTTGTTCTGAGTTAAAGCTGTCAAACAAAGTTTGAAGAAGAATAAAATATCACTACCACACGACGGCTAATGTAGAAAATACTTTTCTGACATATTATGGCACGATGCGCTCTCCCTGCACATCTTCGAGATGCATCTGCTGCCTGCTGTCTATTAAACCTGAATAGAACAAAATGTCACAGTAGTTAGCCCTTTGTCCACATGCGACTAGTTTGGGTTGAGAAGTGAAGGGAATTATGTTCAAAATTCCATTAGATTGATACCTTCAGCAGAGAGCAGAATTGCGTTTTAAAAAATGTAGCACTGAATGTATTCGAACTCGCGACATCTTATCTATGCTACAAGCTGACACGTAGCTACAGCAGCTCCAGAGCTCAGCAACTATTCCTCCAGAACTTTTGGATTCCACAGCACTGTGAGATTATGCATATGGCCAGGTCTTGACTTCTGAGAGACAAACAGTTACAGCTTTTCTTTTGGACTGAACGACGTTTTCTAGTAACAGATAGCGCAATAGAATAGCTCAAGTGGAAAGGAACACTTCCTATTTAAACTTCTGCATCCTACACTGTTGGCAGTTGTGTGTAGGTGGCAGTTACGTGATTTTATTTCTGTGATTACAAAATAGTCGAATGTATGCACTGGGTAGCCGAGGCAGCTAGTTCATGGTGATTCGGTCAACCAAGTAAATGAATTTACTGAACATGCTGCAAATTACTACAGGGAGCCTGTGTGTCAGAATTCTCATCCAGTGTGGCGCAACTGCGTTACGATAGAAAAATGACTCGCAGAGAAGAGGATTTCGTGGTCTGTTGGACGGATGGTAGGTTGTTATACCTATGGTCTGGGTTCGATTCCCACTTCCGTCAATGATTTTAGATAGGGAGAGACAGATTCCATTCTCTCCTGGCTACACCAAGTGAAGGAGATATAATGGCTGCGTGGTCTGAAAATTCACATTAAACATGATATTCCTTCTTTACCAAGTAGACGGTAGGTTGAACCACAATAAAGTCTGGAGTGGCGACATGTAGAAACTCTATCACCAGTAACCTTTCTTATACTAGTTATTTATTTCAAGTGACGACACAAACGCTATGTATGGTCACAGGACACTTATTCCATCTTTTATTTGAGCTTCTGTATGTCGATAAAATTGATTCTAAACTGGGAATGCAACTCAGACCGCCCTTAACGCGGAATTTGATCCCTTCGTGGCAATACAGCTCGGCTACAATTTGCTGTTTGTTCAAAACTGCAGATTCCTCAACACCTTTACATATTACGCGTGAATGGGATCGAATCCTGGCCCGGCACTAAAGATTTAATTATGTATTATCAAGCTCTATCATGAGAACACCTATCTGCTGGTGGATAATAATTTTGATTTTTAATGTATTTTCATTCGTTGTCAACACTAACGATATCTGACGTTTTTAACTCCCAGTGAGACACAGAACTATTTGCGAGATGACTGTAAGTTCAAGATGCTATTCTGAGCAGCTGGTGGAGAAAAATTCGGTAGCTGACGTCTCTTTGTGTGTAGTCAACAACGATATGTGTGGGGCTCTATTCCCAGTGAGCGCTGAACTCTTCGTCATATTATTTCAGTTCGTCGTGTCATTTAATGTTCATACATATTCTCAACTAGCTGCTCGTGAATAACTTTAATTTTTAATGTCATTTTGTGTTAAATAGTTCAAATGGTTCAAATGGCTCTGAGCACTATGGGACTTAACTTCTAAGGTCATCAGTCCCCTAGAACTTAGAACTACTTAAACCTAACTAACCTAAGGACATCACTCACATCCATGCCCGAGGCAGGATTCGAATCTGCGACCGTAGCGGTCACGCGGTTCCAGACTGAAGCGCCTAGAACCGCACGGCCACACCGGCCGGTCCCCACCATCTGGTATCAATGCATTACCCTATCATCCATTATATATAATCATTTTCATAGTACACTTGATATTATAGATGAGTAGGACACAAGACAGGACATAGATAATGTCCGTTTGCCGTCAACAGTGTGTAACATTTTACTTTTTTTGAATAGGACAATGTTCCTCTCCAATAATTTTTAGATTAGTTACAATAAGCTTACGCTGCAAGAGAATTAGCTTGTATTTTTCAATATGTGGTCTGTTGTCGGTTTGAAGGCCTTCCATAACATCGGTAACGTAGTGCAACTCCACCGAGGGCTGTCTGGAGTAGGGTGGAGATAGCAATGTGAAAGTTGCGAGCTGTCGAAGACGTTCTTCATATTCCTAATGCGGTTAGGACATCGTATACTCTTGACGACGTTTAGCATCTGTGCAGTCAGTCACCCAATTTCAGAATTCATTTTGAGTAATCCTGCTAAATTCCCATAATATTGTCTTTTTATATTGATGAGTAATACGGATAGTCGTCACGTTCATGTGCCGTCTACAACGCAAATTTAATGTTACTATCCTAGGAACTAACCTGCAATACGTTTTGTATTTCATAATCGGAACTATCTGCATTAACCGTCATCAGAGCAATGTCAGGGAACAGAATGCAGCAGTGCCTTGCTACCTACTTGAGGACCTGCTTGAGTCGTGTTCTAAGGAAAGGGTAGTTGCTGGTTCACATTATATTACACTAGCGAGAAGTACCGACTTTTCCTTTTCTCTGCAAACATCCAGAACTAAATTCAGTAACTAAATGCTAAGAATATATTTGCAATGTGCCAACTCAAAGATCAATAGATATGGATATAGATATAGATACAGATTTTTATATTTAAAGCCATTCTCGTTCTGCGTTGGAATAAACATCATTCATTATTTGTTTGTTCTTGTTACGATTGTTATTGTCATTCTCTCACTCGCAAGAGTTTTCGCATTCCTATTTGGTATCGATGCACATGAAGAGTGGCTATGAAAGAAGGGAATACTGAATGTTACGTCATGCAGAATACACTCATTTACTTCGGCTCCTCGTGATCTACGCTACAGGAGAAGTGAGATACATAAAGTTGACAGTGTGAGGACAGACCTGGTAGCACAACTGTGCAACTACACAGTGTTACCAGATAAAATGGTGCTGCGGAATCGACAGTGTAGTACGGACTTTGCCACAGTAGCAGACAGCTGGTAATTTAGGACCATGACCGTGGATTACACTTTGGTCAGTGCTGGTTAGAGTGCTGCAACTGTAAATGGAAGGCTTTGTTTGATAATCCTATGCTGATGCTGTCTGAATAAATTATGCCATTGGATACAAAGCGGTTTAGTTTTGAGACCTAACCCACGAGGGGGGAAGGCACAGTGGTCTGCTTCAGGAATTCCAAGCAATAAAACACAAAAAACAACCCAGGAAGGGAGACATGCATTTGGAATCTGTTCATCGTTACGGGGTCAAACAAGAGGGTAACATTACTGAAACAATGATCGGGCTACTTAGTATATAATAGACCATACAGATTTCAAGGAGGAAACGTATGAAGACGCAGACTTCCTCGTTATCAATATGTGCGGCATATCTTTCGTGTTAACGAAAGTAAATTCCCGCTTTACCTCTTCTTACGTGTCAAATGAAATGAATGCCATGAGGAATAGAATATTTGTTGACTGCGTCTCTTCTTGCTTCCATCCTTACCAACATATTTCTTCATTCTCGTGGTAATCATGACATTCTATGTGTATGCTGCAAAAGATTGCAAGTGGACAAATTCGACATCGAGGTGCAAAGCGTTATATTCAATTCGAATAAGCTTCCGGTGTATTTTTACTTCGTTTGTATTTTTAGATGATTATGAACGTTACGGAAAATTATCTCACATGCTTTATGTTGAATGAGAAACATTGAATGATCCGTTTTGCTTTCCCTACGTTGAAATGATATAATGTCGGCGTCAACAGCCTTCTTCCACGCCGGAAGCTGAAACTTGTATCATTCTGGATTAATGATAATTGAATGTCTCATATGTATACATAGCCCACAAGGCGACGTCAGAAACCATCAGGGGAGAACGCCGCATAAAAACCAAACGTGCGCGCGCGTCTCCACTCTGAAGAACCGTATCGGAGAATCACGGCAAGCATTTCGCTGAAGAGCTGCCTCGTCAGAGAGCCTAGAAATGGCAGCGTCGTAGCAAGTATTTGTCAACACTCTGATAGTGCATTTACTTCCGGGTGTAGGTCGGCGTTACCTCGCTAAATTCACTTGACATTCGTTTTCCACATCGAAGACTCGTACGATATAATCCACTGCAAGATGACACAATTAGAAAGTATATTTAATTTCTGGACTCCAAGAACGGCGTTCTTCACATAAGTAACACCTGTTTGTGTGTGCATTCGGGAGGACGACGGTGCAATCCCGCGCCCGGCCATCCTGATTTAGGTTTTCAATGATTTCCCTAAATCGCTTCAGGCAAATGCCGGGATGGTTCCTTAGGAAGGGCACGGCCGATTTCCTTCCCCATCCTTCCCTAATCCGAGCTTGTGCTCCGTCTCTAATGACATCGTTGTCGACGGGACGTTAAAACAGTAATCTCCACCTCCTCTGTTCGTGTGTTTAAGGTTGCGTTTTGAGGCTCAGGCAACATCGCAGTGACTATATTCCGCCTCTGGCCGCCAGTGTGTCGTTAGCTCAGAGGTTCCCTTGTGCGTTGCAGTGCTTGTACTATAAGACATAGCAGTTCGAATCACGGTAGAAGCCGCTGACTACAACCTTTTATTTTCCATTTTAATTAATGGAGTTGCAAACTGTTAGTAAAAATTTCTTATGCGAAATCTGAAGAATGCCTTTAAACATCAATCTTCGTCCGATTTCGACTTAGTAAATTAAGTTAATATCATGGGTTTCTGCTTTGCAAATTCCAAGGTGCTTCACTGTAAGGACCGACTGTCAACGATATAAATTTGAGCTTTGTTCGTCATATAGGTTTAACATGTCAGAAGGTTGTTTATGAAGTGCACATGTTCATTAATGTAGTTCCCTTCTTCTAAATTTTTGCAATAGCATTTAACTGTAGACGTTTTCTAACACCGGCGTTAGCAATTCCTTTCCGTTCTCTGAAACCTTCAAAACGACAAATTTTTCTGGTTTAAATCTGATGACCTTAACTATCACTTCCGATCAACAATAAATACTTCATGAACCCATACATGGAACTCCAAATGTGCAGTGTTCCTGCACTGCTACAGAGCATGCATTGCAAGGTGTTCACATAGTTTATCGCATAGACTTACCATAAGGAATGAAACAAGAACTGTAATACACTTTACACCACAGACGCTAACTCTGGCTTGACGAAAACATCCAAACATTGACCAAAAGTTGCACAAATAATTGAGTTTGAAAGGAAAAGAAACGAGGTATGAAGCATTTATAAATTCATCGAATGTAGTGAGGTGGTTTAATTTCGTCCCAGTCTATAAAATTAATTTCGGGCCATACTCAGCTCTAGCCGATTAATGTAATATAATACCCGCCTACTAATCAGGGCGTCTGTCTCCGTTGCTTTTGAGCGTGAATGGAAATTGTAGAAATTTCCTGTGGAGCAACATTTAATAATAAAGAGTTTTAAGTCATCAAAAGCGATGAGCGGCAGCAGGCGCTTTCGATAAAGAACGGGGGAGTGCAGCGCCGCTGCTGTCGCCACGGCCGCTGCCAGTAGCCAGCAAATGGATCCCGAAGCTTTGCCGCATACGGCGTCCAGAGGAGGACAGTCTACAGGAAATCTGCCGCAAAATCGTTACTGGATAAAATTTTGATATCGGTGTGTCACAAAGCGAAATAGATTGAATCTGCGCTACCATTACATTCACGTCTTCAGCATTCAGACAGAAGAGGCTATAAAAATATTTTATGCCAGCTGCTCTCGATCCACTGACATTATGAACAGAAACAACGCACACTACCGCTAGACCACAGGCGTAACCAGCCTAGAGTTTCTCTATCATGGGACAAGTTTTCCTTCAGGAAGTGCCGCAGTCTACAGTGTTGCCAGATTGTGCAGATAACCAGACTTAGAAAATTAGCGAGTTGGCCAGTTTTTTTGTCCCATGTCGCGATCGGCGCGGACTTAGCCTCTGAAGCGGCCGGCCGCCGGTCAAGTTTTATGTCAAAGAGTGTACATCGTGGCAAAACAGCTGATCGTTTTATTCCTGTTTAAAGTGAGGTCGAAGTGTCAGCAATACTAACTCAGATTATACACAAAAAAGACCTTTTTAATCATCTCTCTACCAGATATACTATTAATATGATTTTCGGCACTGAGGCGACGGTTTCTATGTGGTCAAGGCAGTATTGCTGCAGATTCCAGAAGAAGCGTTTGAATGAACAGTTCTGAGTATGTGGTTTGAAATGGTGTGCTTTCGTTTGTGAATACGCGCGTCATACATTTTTAACGCCATTTACCGACCGAGCGAGGTGGCGCAGTGGTAGCACAATGGACTCTCATTCGGGAGGACGACGGTTCAAGCCCGTGATTTCCCTAAATCGCTTCAGGCAAATGCCGGGATGGTTCCTTTTAAAGGGCACGGCCGATTTCCTTCTCCACTCTTCCCTAACCCGAGCTTGTGCTCCGTCTCTAATGACCTCGTTTTCGACGGAACGTTAAACACTAATTTCCCCCACACCTCCTTTAACGCCATTAGCCGAGCATGGGGTGCATCACGGCGAAACAGCCGGTCATTTTGTTCCTGGTTTAAGTAAAATCGAAATTTCAACAGTAGTAGGTCGCAGTATACACAAAACAAGACCGTTTTAATCATTTCTCGGTCAGATATATTGAATTTTGGCATTGCGCTGACGGACGGTTTCTGTTAGGAACAAAGCGAAATTGTATGAAAATTATCGGTTTACCTTCCATACCAAGAAGTTTTCTTTCTGAAGTAAATTTTATGGCAATATCACATAAATTCTTTTTGTTTTTGCTGTGGGTGTTTTTTTCAGCACCATCAGTGTATAGGCCATTTTTCTTCAGTTTTGGATAGGCTTAATCAGGATAAGAATTTCAGTTACAATTTTAATTGAACTTTACACCTACTATGGCATATATATTTAGCTATTATGTGTATGAAAATTAAATTTGAAGTTATAAGGCAGCTACAGAAATAGGCCACTTTCTTTAGTTTTGCATTGTTAGAAATACACACATTAGCATATTTTTCTTAATGTTTATAGGTGATCGTATGGTCGGCAATGAAATCTGTAAAAATAATTGCTGAAGTGTGCACTTAGATAATCATTTTATTTACAAAAACAAATAGATCCAGTACTTTGTCACCATATCTTTATTTCACATTCCATGACAAAATTTTTCCAGCTGCAGAAATACAATTTTTAGCATAATTTCAAGCCACATTCAAACATCATACTGGTATATTAACCAATGACCTTTGTATCTAAAAGAAAGTATTTTATTCAGTTTCACAATACATTAAATTGGAAGCCAACTATCAGCTTTTTAACTGTTTTAAATTTATCATGCAATGGTAATTGCAAGATATTCCCACAAAATAAATGCAAAACTTTTAAAATTATGTATGCAAGTCATTACACTGGAAGTAAATGACATTACTAAACTTATACCACTAAACCAGTACAAGTGTTACAAAGATAATAAAATACAATAAATACTATGAGACAAATTGACCTTTACAATATACAAATTCCACAATGGTGCAGAGTAAAATCTTAATCATTTACTGCTCATGTAGGTGGATTATACGAGGCATGGCCTACTCCTCAACAGGATGGGGAAGTTTAAACTGGTTGGGCTAATAGCAGGAAACATGAGAGGGAGTGGTAATATACCAGTGGTCATAGGTGTTGGAGCAGCACCTTTTTTTAGGGTAGGTAGGACAGAACAAAGTCAAGTTCTGAGAGAAATAAAGATCGGAGCAAACCTTCAGTTTGAGAAAGAAATCAAACAGCATAATCCTGGCATATTGGATCAGCGAACACAGCTGTTGTTTAAAAATTTACAGCAATCAGCAGAAATTTTATTTCCACCCGATTTCATCTTGGTAAATGTGGAATGCCAACTATCTTTAGTGTGCATCAAAATATTCGAGGGCTTAGAAGTAAAATTAAGAACTACTTATGTGAATTGATGAATTAGTCATTGAACCCAGTTGATATAATCTGCCTCTCTGAACATCATGTGACCACTGTTATAGATATGTTAAACCTTAAAGAATTTGTTAGCCTCTTACTTATCTAGACAAAATATGGAGACAGGAAGAGTTGCCACATTTGTTAAAAACAGTTTTAAATTTAAGAATATTGACAGTAATAAATTTTGATTAGAGCAGCACTTAGAAGCATGACTGTGCAACAGAGATAGAATTTCATAACATGTCCTTTATAATAGTAGCCATATACAGAGTACCTTCAGGAAATTTCAATCTGTTTATAAACGATCTTGAAGATTTATTGTCTCATCTAAAATTAAAATAATAAAGTACTAGTGGTTGCTGGTGATTTTAATGTAGATGTCCTGAAAAACACTGTCAGTGAACAGTTACTAAAATCAGTTACATTGTCATTCCATTTAATTTTTACTCTAAATTTCCCAACTAGGGTATACAAATGTTCTAAGACTGCCATTGATAATATCTTTATAGACAATTCTAGGCAACTAAGCCACATTCCAAAATCAGAAGTAAATGGGCTATCTGACCATGACATGCAACACCTAACATTAAATTTTGAAAATTGTCAGGATAAAACATCTATCAGAACTGAGTCCAGAAGGCCAATAAAACAGTCAAAAACTGAGAAATTTAGGAGATTACTCAAAGAAATTAATTGGATGGATGTTTACAGCATCCAAGACACAAATAGAAAATACAAAACATTCATTAATAAAGTTAGCACCTTATTTGAAAACTGTTTTTCCCTGAAGGTAACTCAAATGAAACAGAAGTCTATAAGAAACCATGAATCTCACAAAGGATAAAGATATCATGTGAGACAAATAGGAAACTCTATCTGATGTGTAAGGACACCTTTGATACCAGCACTACAGCTCATTACAAAAATTTCTACAAAATATTGAAGGAGGTTATCCATAAATCTAAACAACTGCATTATGAGAAGATAAATACACCAAGCAAAAATAAAAACAATATGGGATATAGTTAAGTCAGAGACAGATAGGACCAGAAATGAGGAGGAACAAATAATTCTAAAAATAAATGAAACCTTGGTAACAAACGCATGTTGTGTTGCAAACCATTTAAACAAGTATGTGTCCCTGTTACTGATAGCATGGGGTTGTCAGGTTCAGTAAATAATGCAATGGAATATCTGAGAAAAGTGCACACAAGCAATCTCAGTAAAATAGAATAGGCATTTACTTCACCCAAAGAAATAGAATCCATCATAAAGTCCTTGAAATCAAAGCATTCTAGTGGTTATGATAACATATCAACAAAGTTAATAAAAGAGTGTTCATCTGAGCTTAGTCATATCATAGGCCTAAAATATAAGACAGACTGAGGGGGCTTTTCCATTGAAAGTTATTCTAAAAACTTTATCATAAAAGTACAATGACACTTGACATGTGTAGACTTGCAGCTAACAAGAACTAATGTGGAGCACACATGAAGTAAAGATGTATTGAAAAAGTTGAAAATTACTGCATTAGTTTTTAGAGATTTAGTTGAGCCTTGTTTCCCTCTATTTTTATATATATATATATATTTTCCACGTGGGAAAAATTATATATAAAAACAAAGATGAGGTGACTTACCAAACGAAAGTGCTGGCAGGTCGATAGACACACAAACATACACACAAAATTCAAGCTTTCGCAACAAACTGTTGCCTCATCAAAAAAGAGGGAAGGAGAGGGAAAGACGGAAGGAAGTGGGTTTTAAGGGTGAGGGTAAGGAGTCATTCCAATCCCGGGAGCGGAAAGACTTACCTTAGGGGGAAAAGAGGACAGGTATATACTCGTGCACACACACACACACATCCATCCACACATACAGACACAAGCAGACATATTTAAAGACAAAGAGTTTGGGTAGAGATGTCAGTCGAGGCAGAAGTGTAGAGGCAAAGAAGTTGTTGAAAGACGGGTGAGGTATGAGTGGCGGCAACTTGAAATTAGCGGAGATTGAGGCCTGGAGGATAACGAGAAGAGAGGATATACTGAAGGGCAAGTTCCCATCTCCGGAGTTCGGATAAGTTGGTGTTGGTGGGAAGTATCCAGATAACCCGGATGGTGTAACACTGTGCCAAGATGTGCTGGCTGTGCACCAAGGCATGTTTAGCCACAGGGTGATCCTCATTACCAACAAACACTGTCTGCCTGTGTCCATTCATGCGAATGGACAGTTTGTTGCTGGTCATTCCCACATAGAATGCATCACAGTGTAGGCAGGTCAGTTGGTAGATCACGTGGGTGCTTTCACACGTGGCTCTGCCTTTGATTGTGTACACCTTCCGGGTTACAGGACTGGAGTAGGTGGTGGTGGTGGGAGGGTGCATGGGACAGGTTTTGTATCGGGGGCGGTTACAAGGATAGGAGCCAGAGGGTAGGGAAGGTGGTTTGGGGATTTCATAGGGATGAACTAACAAGTTACGAAGGTTAGGTGCACGGCGGAAAGACACTCTTGACGGAATGGGGAGGATTTCATGAAGGATGGATCTCATTTCAGGGCAAAATTTGAGGAAGTCGTATCCCTGCTGGAGAGCCACATTCAGAGTCTGGTCCAGTCCCAGAAAGTATCCTGTCACAAGTGGGGCACTTTTGTGGTTCTTCTGTGGGGGATTCTGGGTTTGAGGGGATGAGGAAGTGGCTCTGGTTATTTGCTGCTGTACCAGGTCGGGAGGGTAGTTGCGGGATGCGAAAGCTGTTGTCAGGTTGTTGGTGTAATGATTCAGGGATTCCGGACTGGAGCAGATTTGTTTGCCACGAAGACCTAGGCTGTAGGGAAGGGACCGTTTGATGTGGAATGGGTGGCAGCTGTCATAATGGAGGTACTGTTGCTTGTTGGTGGGTTTGATGTGGACGGACGTGTGAAGTTGGCCATTGGACAGGTGGAGGTCAACGTCAAGGAAAGTGGCATGGGATTTGGAGTAGGACCAGGTGAATCTGATGGAACCAAAGGAGTTGAGGTTGGAGAGGAAATTCTGGAGTTCTTCTTCACTGTGAGTCCAGATCATGAAGATGTCATCAATAAATCTGTACCAAACTTTGGGTTGGCAGACTTGGGTAACCAAGGCGGCTTCCTCTAAGCAACCCATGAATAGGTTGGCATACGAGGGGGCCATCCTGGTACCCATGGCTGTTCCCTTTAATTGTTGGTATGTCTGGCCTTCAAAAGTGAAGAAGTTGTGGGTCAGGATGAAGCTGGCTAAGGTAATGAGGAAAGAGGTTTTAGGTAGGGTGGCAGGTGATCGGCGTGAAAGGAAATGCTCCATCGCAGCGAGGCCCTGGACGTGTGGAATATTTGTGTATAAGGAAGTGGCATCAATGGTTACAAGGATGGTTTCCGGGGGTAACAGATTGGGTAAGGATTCCAGGCGTTCAAGGAAGTGGTTGGTGTCGTTGATGAAGGATGGGAGACTGCATGTAATGGGTTGAAGGTGTTGATCTACGAAACATACTCCCGACGATCAAGTACCACGGTCGTGGAACCCTTGTCCGCCGGAAGAATGACGATGGATCGGTCAGCCTTCAGATCACGGATAGCCTGGGCTTCAGCAGTGGTGATGTTGGGTGTAGGATTAAGGTTTTTTAAGAAGGATTGAGATGCAAGGCTGGAAGTCAGAAATTCCTGGAAGGTTTGGAGAGGGTGATTTTGAGGAAGAGGAGGTGGGTCCCGCTGTGACGGAGGATGGAACTGTTCCAGACAGGGTTCAATTTGGATGGTGTCTTGGGGAGTTGGATCATTAGGAGTAGGATTAGGATCATTTTTCTTCGTGGCAAAGTGATATTTCCAGCAGAGAGTACGAGTGTAGGACAGTAAATCTTTGACGAGGGCTGTTTGGTTGAATCTGGGAGTGGGGCTGAAGGTGAGGCCTTTGGATAGGACAGAGGTTTCGGATTGGGAGAGAGGTTTGGAGGAAAGGTTAACTACTGAATTAGGGTGTTGTGGTTCCAGATTGTGTTGATCGGAATTTTGAGGTTTTGGAGGGAGTGGAGCTGGAAGTGGGAGATTGAGTAGATGGGAGAGACTGGGTTTGTGTGCAATGAGAGGAGGTTGAGGTTTGCTGGAAAGGTTGTGAAGGGTGAGTGAGTTGCCTTTCCAGAGGTGGGAAATCAGGAGGTTGGATAGTTTTTTGAGGTGGAGGGTGGCATGCTGTTCTAATTTACGGTTGGCCTGTAGGAGGATGCTCTGAACAGCCGGTGTGGATGTGGGAGAGGAAGGATTAAGGACTTTTATTAAGGATAGGAGTTGACGGGTGTGTTCATTGGCTGAGTTGATGTGTAGGTGAAGGATTAGGTGGGTGAGGGCAATGGATTGTTCAGTTTGGAACTGGTATAGGGACTGATGGAAGGAAGGGTTGCAGCCAGAGATGGGAACTTTAAGTGTGAGGCCTTTGGGGGTAGTGCCAAATGTCAGACAAGCCTGAGAAAATAAAATATGGGAGCGTAATCTGGCTAGGGCGAAGGCATGTTTGCGGAGGGAATGTAAATAAAACTTAATGGGGTCGTTGTTGGGGTGTTGTGAGGGTGACATTGTATTAGAAGGTGGAAAGTGTAACATGAGATGAAATGAAAATGAAAAATAAAAATATATGGGGAGAGATAAAGGTGAACTGGAAAGTAACTGGAGATCTGGTATGAAAAAAGGTGAAAAGGTGTTGGTTACAGCTGGGCTATGTAGGACTTGGGTTGGTAGACAACGATGTGCATAAAGGTTAGGTGGTTGTGTTGCCGCCAAAACATGTAAAAGGACGGAGAAATTCGGGAAAATTTCGAAAAAACTGCGTGTAGTATATTAAAAGGAGTGGTTTTGTGGTGGCAGATTATGAAAATGAGGCTAACAATTGTCTGACGAAGAAATAATGACGTTAAAACCTGTGGGAAGTGGCTAAAAATTATAAGTGATGTGGGAAAAACGGAAATGGAAATAAAGCGAAAGTTATTAGAACTGGCCGAAATGGTTGTTTAAAAGGTGAAAGGAACTGTTTGTGAACTAGAAACGGTGGATATTATAGTGGCGGTAGTGCTGAAAGTGGCAAAAAAAAAAAAAAAAAAAAAAAAAAAAAAAAAAAAAAAAAAAAAAAAAAAAAAAAAAATATTGGTTATGGTTTGGAAGTGGGTTACATATTATTGAGTATATATAGGCGGGATAAAATAGTATAGCAGATTACGGTAAAAAGGAGAAGGTGAATACAAAGTGAAACTACTGGCAAAAACAGAAAGAGGAAAATAAGACGACAGAAAAGATTTCGAAATGCAACAGTGACAATAACAAACGGAATTGTTGGATTCAAATGAATGATATCAATATAATAGAGGGAAACATTCCACGTGGGAAAAATTATATATAAAAACAAAGATGAGGTGACTTACCGAACGAAAGCGCTGGCAGGTCGATAGACACACAAACAAACACAAACATACACACAAAATTCAAGCTTTCGCAACAAACTGTTGCCTCATCAGGTAAGAGGGAAGGAGAGGGAAAGACAGAAGGAAGTGGGTTTTAAGGGTGAGGGTAAGGAGTCATTCCAATCCCGGGAGCGGAAAGACTTACCTTAGGGGGAAAAGAGGACAGGTATACACTCGCGCGCACACGCACACACATCCATCCACACATACAGACACAAGCAGACATATTTAAAGACAAAGAGTTTGGGTAGAGATGTCAGTCGAGGCAGAAGTGTAGAGGCAAAGAAGTTGTTGAAAGACAGGTGAGGTATGAGTGGCGGCAACTTGAAATTAGCGGAGATTGAGGCCTGGAGGATAACGAGAAGAGAGGATATACTGAAGGGCAAGTTCCCATCTCTGGAGTTTGGATAGGTTGGTGTTGGTGGGAAGTATCCAGATAACCCGGACGGTGCAACACTGTGCCAAGATGTGCTGGCTGTGCACCAAGGCATGTTTAGCCACAGGGTGATCCTCATTACCAACAAACACTGTCTGCCTGTGTCCATTCATGCGAATGGACAGTTTGTTGCTGGTCATTCCCACATAGAATGCATCACAGTGTAGGCAGGTCAGTTGGTAAATCACGTGGGTGCTTTCACACGAGAGAGAGAGAGAGAGAGAGAGAGAGAGAGAGAGAGAGAGAGAGAAGGAAACATTCCACGTGGGGAAAAAAAATATATCTAAATACAAAGATGATGTGACTTACCGAACGAAAGCACTGGCACGTCGATAGACATACAAACATACAAACAAAATTCTAGCTTTAGCAACCAACGGTTGCTTCGTCAGGAAAGAGGGAAGGAGAGGGAAAGACGAAAGGATTTCATAAGGACGGGTACACACACACACACACACACACACACACACACACACATCCATCCATATGTGTGGATGGATATGTGTGTGTGTGCGCGCTCGAGTGTATACCCGTCCTTTTTTTCCCCATAAGGTAAGTCTTTCAGCTCCCGGGATTGGAATGACTCCTTACCCTCTCCCTTAAAACCCAAATCCTTTCGTCTTTCCCTCTCCTTCCCTCTTTCCTGACGAGGCAACCGTTGGTTGCGAAAGCTAGAATTTTGTGTGTCTGTTTGTGTTTGTGTGTCTGTTTGTGTTTGTGTGTCTGTTTGTGTTTGTGTGTCTGTTTGTGTTTGTGTGTCTGTTTGTGTTTGTGTGTCTGTTTGTGTTTGTGTGTCTGTTTGTGTTTGTGTGTGTGTGTCTATCGACGTGCCAGCGCTATATATATGTATATATATCTGTGTGTGTGTGTGTGTGTGTGTGTGTGTGTGTGTGTGTGTGTGTGTGTGTGTGTGTGTATACGTGTACAGGTGTACAGTACCTAAATGACATGAAGCCTACTGTGCTCGGTTCTTACATACAATACCAGGAACAAAAATGATCTGCATCCTTTCGTTTTTCCCTCTCCTTCCCTCTTTCCTGATGAAGCAACCGTTTGTTGCGAAAGCTTGAATTTTGTGTGTGTTTGTGTGTCTATCGACCTGCCAGCGCTTTTGTTTCGTAAGTCTCATCATCTTTGTTTTTAGATATATTTTTCCCAAGTGGAATGTTTCCCTCTATTATATATATATATATATATATATATATATATATATATGCTGAAATAACAATACTAATAGTATGAATATATACAATACATCATTTGTTTCTATTAAAAAATTCGTCAGTGGAGTAGGAGTTGGCCACTAGTAAGTCTTTCAGGCTCCTTTTAAACTGATCTTTATTTGTAACTAAATTTTTTATGTTTGCTGGCAAATTATTGAAGATGAGTGTTCCTGAGTAGTGGACCCCTTTTTGAACTAAAGTAAGTGCTTTTAAGTCCTTGTGCAGATCATTTTTGTTCCTGGTATTGTATGTATGAACTGAGCACAGTAGGCTTCATGTCATTTAGGGACTGTACACAATCATAGGAAAGTTTGTAGAAAGCTGCATAAAACCAAATAGGAAAAGTTTACGTATGCCAACCGATTCACAACACCTTTGTACAGTAGTTTTTTAACCCTAACCTTTTTTCCATTATCCATACATATTGCTAACAATCAGAGTACAATGGCTTTGAAGAAAGCAGGGAAATCTTGAAACAAGCACTGGGCACACATGCAGGAACACATAAGATTAAAAATTTTGAAAGAATTATTTTTAGTCACAGTATTCACTCCCTGTATTAGCTCAAAACTACTCAGTACAGATACATTGGATACCAACACGACATGAATAATAGCCAAACTTAAAATTTCAAAAAGTGCACAACACTCTGAAACATTACAATAATTTAAGTAACATATTGTGAAACTTACATTCTGCATGTATGACGCAAATGATGAGAAAATGCATGGCATTGCACCGTTCTCTGATATGAACGCATGACAATGATGTTCAATCAACGTAAACTTTGCAAAAATGATCAGAAAATATTCTGCTATATACAAATGGTTTTGCAATATTTTCATTGTAATGCCTTGATCCACAAGCTTCTTTTTCATTGTCATGTGGGATCCTATAAACAATTTGAAGTCACTTAGTCAAACTGTATAGTACATATTGCAACCATAAATATTAATTTAGCTAATGTACTTATCTGTGAAAAGTAACATCTGACTTCCCAGCTTTATTGCTTCAGCCTTAAGCAACACTAATTTATTATTATCTTTTGAAAAGCAGCACAGCAGTATCAACACCTCATCAAGATTCAGCAATATGGCAGACACAGATGGAGAGCAGGATTCACTTTTTCAGCGTAATGGCATTTCACTGTTTTCTAACCACCTTGTCTGCTATCATACAGTGGAAAATCCAGGATGGAATGTAACAATATTATGGAAGGAAAGTTGCTGCTCACTATATAGCAGAGATGCTGAGTCGCAGATAGGCACAACAAAGAGTTTCACACTTAAAGCTTTTGGTCAATGGCCTTTGTCAACAACAACACCACACACACACACACACACACACACACACACACACACACACAAACTGCAGTCTGAGATAGCTGCAACCACACTTCGAGCAGCAGCACCAGTGTGTGATGGGAGTGGCAACTGGGTGGGGGTAAGGAAGAGGCTGGGGCGGGGAGGAGGGCAGTTAGTATGGTGGGGATGGCAGGGAGTGAAATGCTAGGCAGAGGGCTGGGGAGGGGGGGGGGGGGGGGGGGGGGGAGAGTAGCAGAAACACAGAGAGAGGGAAAAAAAGGACTGGCAGTGGTGGTGGAATGACAGCTGTGTAGTGCTGGCATGGGAGTAGGGAGGGGCTGGATGGGTGAGGACAGCGACTAACGAAGATTGAGGTCAGGAGGGTTACGGGAACGTAGGATGTATTGCAGGGAAAGTTGGTGCATATGTGTGTCTATTGTTGACAAAAGACCATTGGCCGAAAGCTTTAAGTGTGAAACACTTTTTGTTGAGCCTATCTGCGACTCAGCATCTCCGCTATATGGTGAGTAGCAACTTTCTTTCTCATAGTATTGTCTGCAATCATGTCGTTTAACATGTTACATCCTTGAAATCAGTGGACTGTACTCCCAGCTACTAAGCTAACTTTTTAATGATTCCGACTTTAAGCAGAATAAAATCAACACAATTGTGAAATCCGTGTTAGAGCACAACACCGTCAAACAAAGTGCGATGATCTTTCAAAGGTCCATTATTTTGGCATAGCCGAAGACTGTAATAGGCTAATCACAAAGCTGTAAAAACGTTTCCATTAATTAAATTGAATACTGCTTGGTGACGTCGTGGCTGCGTGGCTTGTAAGAAAAATATATAAATGGGGCAGAGATGAATGGGGTATCATTCTAGCAACAATATGGGTCTCAGACAGGTAAATTCACTGACATAAGCGACTTTGACTGGTGGCAGATTGTTACGGTGTCAGCCTGATGCCCGGAAACGCATCTTGGAAACTGTGAAGGAGGTCAGTTGTTTGCATGGTTCTGTTGTGAGCCGCTATAGAAAGTGGGACAATGCTACAGTCAGGTGATAAAGTATTGGATGTCCACTCCTCATCACAGAACATGGAGATTGGAGACTTACCTGCTTTGTAAAATGACATAGATGCCTGCAGCAAGTTGTGGCTTGATCTGACGACAAGAGTACAATGCTAGTGTGAGATCACATGGTTCAGCTCACATTATGGAACATGGGTTGGCAGACAACCTCTATGTAGCCTTTTCCTATGTTGGCCAAATGACATCATTACAATTAGAGTAGGTAGAGGATCACTGAAATTGGACTGTGGATCTTTGGTAACATTGCACCTGGCTAGACAAATCATGTTTCTTGTTACACCAGATTGTTGGTTTTGTCTGGATATCATGTCATTCAGGAGAATGGCTGCTTGGAATATGCATTGTTCCATGAATGAAGGCCAGTGGGGGCAGAATTATGCAATGGGAGGCATTTTCCAGAGCTTGTAATCAAAGGCACAATGACAATTGTGGATTGTGAGCATTATTGTGGTCCATCTGCACCTCTTCATACTTGATGTCTTTCCCAGCAGCAGCAACAGCATCATCCAGCAGTATTACTGTTCACGTGACAACGCCAAAATTGTGCTATAATTGTTTGTGGAGCATAGTGGTGAAATCATTGTGTCTCCTGGCCATGAAATTTGCCTGAGTTGAACCTGATGGAAGTATCTGGGATGCTATTGGATGCTAGCCCAGTGTCCCCAAACAGTCAACCTGTAATTTACAGAAATTGTGTGACCTGTGCATAGACATTTATTGCCATATTCTGTATCTCTGGCAGCCTAACAAGGACTTGTCAGATCCATGCCATGCAGAATTTGAAAGGTGGACCAATGCTCAGTTAAGCAGGTGATCATGATGTTGTGGCTTATCAGTGTATTAACATAGGCTAAATCAATGTCCTGTTTCTCAAGCACTTTTGATATGGGATTTGTTGAAACAGAGTTAGAAATCTCAAAATGTATCAATCCCATGCAAAGCGATATGTTGTACTCAGTTCTCCATTCTTTAGTATTGTTCACTACTAGCATTTGGTCCATTGTGCTGTGCTATAATTTCTTCAGAAGGCAGCATGTTTGTCCACTTGATTAGTAATCTCTTTTTTGTGTGAGAGGTCTCTCCTTTCTGGTTATGCAAAACAATTACATTAGTGTTTCAGATTTGAGGAACTGTTCATCCTCCAAAGATATTCTACAAATAATTTTGTCAAGCACCATTTCCTCCAGGAACCTCTTCCTTTCTCTGTACTGCGAATGGCTTTATACACCTCAACTGGTATTACCTTCAGAATGTCACTTTTTTACATTGTTAAGTACACTATGTGATCAAAAGTATCTGGACACCTGGCTGAAAATGACTTAAAAGTTTGTGGCGCCCTCCATCAGGCAGCTGGAATTCAGTATGGTGTTGGCCCACCCTTAGCCTTGATGGTAGCTTCCACTTTCGCAGGTATACATTCAATCGGGTGCTGGAAAGGGTTTCTGGGGGAATGGCAGCCCATTCTTCATGGAGTGCTGCGCTGAGGGGAGGTATCGATGTCAGTCGGTGAAGCCTGGCATGAAGTCGGCGTTCCAAAACATCCCAAAGGTGTTCCGTGGGATCCAGGTCAGGACTGTGCAGGCCAGTCTATTACAGGGATGCAGGCCCATCTATTACAAGGATGTTATTGTTGTGTAACCACTCCACCACAGGCCATACATTATGAACAGGTGCTCGATCATGTTGAAAGATGCAATCGCCATCCCCAAATTGCTCTTCAACAGTGGGAAGCAAGAACTTGCTTAAAATGTCACTGTAGGCCTGTGCTGTGATAGTGCCACACAGAACAACAAGGAGTGCAAGCCCCCTCCATGAAAAACACGACCACACCATAACACCACTGCCTCCGAATTTTACTGTTGGCCGTACACATGCTGACAGATGACGTTCACTGGGCATTTGCCATACCCACACCCTGCCATTGGATCACCACATTGTGTACCATGATTTGTCACCCCACAATGTTTTTCCACTGTTCAATAGCCCAATGTTTACGCTCTTTACACCAAGCGAGGCGTCATTTGGCATTTACCGGCATGATGTGTGGCTTATGAGCAGCCGCTCAACCATGAAATAAAAGTTTTCTTACCTCCCGTCTGTCATAGTACTTGCAGTGGATCCTGATGTAGTTTGGAATTCCTGTGTGACGATCTGGATAGATGTCTACCTATTACGCATTACGACCCTCTTCAACTGTTGGCGGTCTCTGTCAGTCAACAGATGAGGTGTGGCTTATGAGCAGCCGCTCAACCATGAAATAAAAGTTTTCTTACCTCCCGTCTGTCATAGTACTTGCAGTGGATCCTGATGTAGTTTGGAATTCCTGTGTGACGATCTGGATAGATGTCTACCTATTACGCATTACGACCCTCTTCAACTGTTGGCGGTCTCTGTCAGTCAACAGATGAGGTTGGCCTGTATGCTTTTGTGCTATACATGTCTCTTCACGTTTCCACTTCACTATCACATTGGAAACAGTGGACCTAGGGACGTTTAGGAGTGTGGAAATCTCATGTACAGACATATGACACAAGTGAGACCCAATCACCTGACCACATTCGAAGTCTGTGAGTTCCATGGAGTGCCCAATTCTGCTCTCTTCATGATGTCTAATTACTACTGAGGTTGCTGATATAGAGTACCTGGCAGTTGGTGGCAGCACAATGCACCTAATATGAAAAACATATGTTTTTGAGGGTGTCTGGATACTTTTAATCACATAGTGTATCTGTCTTTCTGATTTATTTCAATGCAGACTAGAACAAAAATCTTTGAATGCTTATGCTGGTTATCTTCATACTCATCCTATTTTGTAACATTTTTGATTTACCATATCTGTAGTGGATGCTTTGTTAAATTTGAGATTTTCTTTTCATTCCTTACTTTCGGTACTTTTCCTTTTCGTGTAGGTATCTTTAATAATTGATCCTTCCATCTATATCCTATCATATTTGTTATGTAAGATGCTGCTGTTGCTGCTTAATTTAATGTTCTAGGGCTTCCTGATCATAAATTAATTATTGTAATTTGTATTTCTGTTTTTTTTACATGATGGATTTATTTCCTTTTATCATTTCCTTATATGGGGAAATGGTTAGGTGTTGGTAAATGAATTGGAGCAAATAATTCCTGTGGCCATAAAAACTTCTTTCACTGATGTACTCTATTGCATTTATATTGGTCCACTTGTCTTTGTTGGTAGAGAGAGTAAGAAGTCAAAATATTTTGCTGCTAGTGGTCTAACAGAATTAAATAAATACATCAACAGCCAGGTCCCAAGGTGAATGTCACCAAATTTCAATTATTGGCTTTCAGGAAAGACAATTCTGAACACATCAATGTAAATAATGTGCATAACATCTTGGCAACAGAAACTTGCAGCTGGGAATTTCTGGATGTATACATTGATGAAAATCTGCAGTGAATAAACACATTAATTTTGTATGTGGAAAAGTCAGTGGTGGCTTGTATCTTCTTAGCTAGCTCACAAAGATAGTTCCTATCCAAACATGTTATGGAACAGTTTACCCTTTACTTGAGTATGGGTTTGAATTATGGGGCTGGGCAACTCCACTTGAAAAGAATACTGCTGTTACAGAGAAGAACACTAATGCTTATACACAGGATAGGCCATATGCCATATGGAATCGTGTCCTGTAGTGTTCATGCTGCACAACTACTTAACAATATCTTTGAATGATAAAACATCACCCATTGGGGTCTTTAGGATCTTCTCTGAATTACCGAAGGTATTTGATTGTGTCAGTTATAATGTTCTATTAGAGAAATTAAGTTTTTATTGATTACATAGTTCAGCAAATATTTGGTTAAGCTTATAGTTAAGAAATAGAACACAGAAAGTTACCTTAGACTGTTTGAGTAGTACAGAGAGGGATGTCACATCATCTGCATTGAGAGAAATTACAGTGGGAGTCCCACAAAGTTCGATCATGGTCTCACTTCTGTTCCTGCTTTATGTTAATGATCTGTCATTTTGTTTGACTCAGGATGCAGACTAGTCCTGTTCGCAGATGATACCAACATTATTGTGAAGTCAAGCAGAGTAGCAGCAGCTGAGAAATAGTAAATGATGTTTTTGTAAATGTTACTGAATGGTTTTGCACAAATGGGCTAGCTTTAAACTTTGAAAAAAATGTAGTTCACCAAGTTTTGTACTATCAAAAATGCCCCTCCTCCTGTCAACCTAGTAGACCAACAAGAAGTAATATGCAAGGTGGATAATTGTTTTTGGGTGCACATATTGATGAAAACTTAAACTGGAAAAACTGTATAGCACATCTTCTAAAACATTTGGATTCAGTTGCTTTTGCTATAAGAGTACCTGCCTACTTTGGGGATATATATATATCACTAAGTTAATATATTTTTGCATATTTTCATGCATTAATATCTTAAGGGAATGTATTAAGGAGTAACTTCTCACATAGGCAAAAAATATTCATTGCACAAAAAAAGGAATTGAAATTATGTGTGGCATTCACATACTTACATCTTGCAGGTATCTGTTTAGGCAGCTGGGAGTTTTAACCACAGCCCCACAGTAAATTTATTAACTTACACAATTTGTTATCAACAATTCATGTAAATTTGAGTCTAACAGAGATATTCACAAGTACAACACTAGATGGAGAAATGATCTGCATTAGCTTTTAATGAATCTGTCTTTGGTGCAAAAAGGGGTGACAATTTACCCATGGAAATAAAATGTATGACAGATGGCAGAAGTGTTTTCAAATGTAGAACACTGAAGGTTCACCTTAACAAATACTTCTAACCATAGAGGAATTCTTGAATAGAGAGAATCATTTAATTAAAAATACCGTAAAATGACTGTATGCAGCCATATAAATATTTTTTTATTTAGTTGTATATAAGTGTTCTATTGACCCGTTCCACGTCATAACGTTTATTATGAATTTGATCTATGTAACAGCTAACAGACTAACAACACATTCCTCTGTAAGTTTTAATTAGTTACATTTTTTATGAGACAAGAAACTGAACTTATCAAGTGCAGTGATGTACACGATCACAGCACAAGGATAAAATAAAACTACTTCCAGCAGAGAACAACATTAAAAATGACAGATCAAAGACCACACATCAGTGGTTTGATTTGCTGTAACAGAGTACCAAAATCTTTTAACACAAAATTGAAATCTTTTAACACAAAATTGAAATCTTTTCTGATATAAAATTGTTTATATTTATTCAGTGGCTTTTAAGACACTGATTGTAATATGAACCATTAGTATGTCAGCTGCAAAATAATAAATGTAAAAATAGATATAAAATGCAAAAATTGTAGTATGTAACATGTTTGGTAATTGTAATTATTGTAAGACTGTCACGTCGTAACCCCAATCAACGCCAAATCCGAAAGCTGTGTTACCAATGAAATACAACACTTAGCATTTAAACCACATTCATTAGAACACGAACCTACAGCCACAACAGAACTGAACTCCTGGATGGAGAGTGTAGCTGTTTATATAAATATTAAATATTCTAGAATGTTGTTACTTAAACAAACATCAGATTTTCCAGAATGCTGAGTCTTATACAAATATAGAATCTTCCAGAGTACACAACACTATCAAACCCAGCATTGCTTCACAATTGCTAAATATGTTTTGGAATGGGATATATGTCCTAACCTCCCTTTCCCCCTTCTGTATCCATCTCCTCCTCCTCCATCTGTCCAACTCTTCCTCCCCCCCCCCCCCCCCCCCCTCACTCACTCACTCACTCACTCACTCACTCGATTTCTTCCTTCCCTTTCTCTATGTCCATTCCCACTCCTTTCCCTCTCTGACCATGAGCCATTGCAAACAAACCCCTGATTGGGAATTCAAGTTGCTTGAAATGAGTGGCTAAATTGGTATATACTGGGGTATGAGAGACGTCTGCAGCTGCTGGTTCTAAGACAGTAGCTTCAGTGATAGATTTCACATATTTTTAATCTGGAAATGAGTAGGGTTAGAAAGTTTCAGATGGCTTGGATTCTGCAGTAGTGCTCTAATCATAAGACTATAAACCATAAATACAGCTTTCCTGTTTTCTGTTAAAAGCAGCCGCGAGGAAGAAAAGAAAGCTGCACATTGTTGTGTATAAAATTTTTGTTTAACATTATACTCCCTTTGTCGGGAAAGTTTTTTTAAAAAGTAGAAAACTGCACTTTGCTCCTATCAAAGTAGTCCCCTATACACAGTTCCAACATTTCTCGAAGTCTTGGAAGCAAGCAGGGAATTGGATGTCTGTAATATATTGATGAAGCTTTTCTTTATGTCACTTTTTCGTTTGCAGTAACAAGAAAAGATCGTAAGGTGAGGTTGGGTGAATATGGCGGATGTGGGATGGCAATAAGAGAATGTCTGGCCACATACTCAGCAATGATTAAAGTGGTACAGAATCTTGCACAGTCATGCAGCAGAACCTGTCCTTAGCATGCCACAAGTCTGGGTGGTGATGTCAGATTGCTTGTTTCAAATGTTTCACGGCTTTGATGTAAAGAATTCAGTTCATTTGACTTCTTTTGAGGCTGGTAGTCAAGGACCCCACCATTCAGCACTTTGACGCATCATGTGAGAGTCATGCCAGTAGTACCAACTTTCATCCCCAGCAATAATCTTTGACAGAACTGTGTGATAATGTCTGGCCCTATCCAGTAGTTAGCTGACATTCTTTATCTTTCCTCTTTCTATTCATCTGTTAGTGTGTTAGGGAAGTGTTCTGCATTAAGTTTCCACTTCCCTAACTCTTCGCCTAAAATCTTCTGACACATCATGATTCAAATTACGTTCTTCTGATATTATGGGCACAGGAACATGACAGTCTTCTTGCAATAACTGCCATATACTCTCCATGTTTGCTTTAATTATGTGCCTAGAAGGGTGACCGGCTCTGGAATCATGTTGCACTGAATCTCTGCCTTCACGAAATCTTTTGTGTCACTTGAAAACATAACTTCTTGTAAGAGCCATGCCTGCATATGCTTGCTTCATCATTGTCCATGTTTCACTAGAGCTTAATGTGAAACTTAATGTTCACTCTTTGCTCCCGATCAGCACCCATTGTCACCGTAACTAATGCACCAAGAATCCGAACAGTGTGTTGCTAAGCACAACCTTGCTACCTAGTGAGTTTGTGCAGAAACCTGGCCAAGGTAATTTCAAGGATGCACAAATACCAGATAACATAAAAACATCTGCTCCTTTTTAGTGTTGCAAACTCAGAAATAAAAAACAAACATGTCCTGGAACTTTTCTGACAAAGGGAGTATGTAAAGAGAAGGAATATATGTGGAGGGGAATAAATACAGAGGAAACAGTTTGTATAATGATTTAAGTGCCCTGCTGTTGTAATTAAGATTAACTGTAAGAAGGAAAACCAAACCATACATTTTCAGGGCACAGAATTTTTTTTCTCACAGTTTGATTTTAACAGAAAACCTGCACATTATTGTTTAAAAATAATATGTAGCCTAAGCCCTGAATGTTTGTCAGAGTACTGTGTAAAAAATTGAAGGCAATTAGTCAAGAACTTTTTGAGGTTTTTGCTAACAACATTGCCCCTTTACCATTTACCCACTTTGTGTACAATGAACTTTCCGTTTCAAAAAGGTGTTGTAGATAGCATCTGGTAATGGGTGTTTGAATTCATTGTCCTGTTGCTATATTGAACCCGTACGTTGCTAACAGCTCAATGATTACTTCCACACCAATATTTTCTTCCGTTTATGGCACAGGATAGCTGTCTAACTTGCACAGTAATTAAATGGACTTCTTAAATATAATTCTGTTCTTTCATCTTCTCCTAATATTAGTATTCTATCTTCACCTTTATGACATATACTGCAGATGGTCATCTCAAGTATTGCATGTGCTTGCTGCTTTAATCCATCATGCAGAATATTTTAAATTTTCATTCTTCCCATCCTTCTTTTAACAATTTTTCCATGTTACATTTTGTAGTTCCCTCTTTTTAACTCCTAACATGTCTTGGTGTAATTTAATTAATTTTGTCTGCAGGTAACCCCTCTCTGCGCAGAGTGACCTATAACTCTAATTGAGCATAGAACATTACGTGACTAGCATTATGACCAATTTGCTGTTTTAATCTTGAAGGTCTATTTGGTATGCTGTAAGTTAATTGTCTTTCTGAAATGTTAATGATCACTGAAACATAAAGTTCTTGCAATTTGGTGGCTATAATGCAGTATCTTCAGAATATTAATCAGTTGAACAATGGAAACTCCAGGTAGAAAGAGACAGATTGCTACTTACTGTAAAGAAGACACGTCAAGTTGCAGACAGGCACAATTAAAAGATGCACATGCTACACACACACACACACACACACACACACACACACGCACGCACGCAAGCAAGCACACCTCACGCACACATAACTGCAAACTCTGTCTTTTAATTGTACCTTTCTGCAACTTGACATGTCTTTTTTATAGTAAGTAGCGTTGTGTCTTTTCCTACGTTGGTGAATAATAATTAATGATGCAAACTTTTCTTGATCTTCATGCTTCACTGCAGGTGCTGTTTTCTAGAAGTTTGTTAAGTGGAAATGGGTAGAGAACTGCATGATTGTCAATAATTATATAAAGACAGTTGTTGTATCGGGTGTACTATTTATTACGTCAGAGTGTCCTTGCTGAAATCTTACGCTGTACTGGCTTTCTCAGTGATTTCTTGCGGGTCTTGAATATGTTTGCTGACCATCAGAAATTGTTACCTATAGTAATTTTGTTAATTGCAATCACAGAAATTGTTCAAAATTACAGAAAAGTTATCATTCAGTGGTTACAATTGAAATACATGAAGTAGGTTAGAAGGTCCAATACGTACCTGTCATTTAAGTGAACAATGCTGATTACATTTTTGATAATTGGTCTGAAACTATCCCAACCCAAATCTTGTTAATATGTTTCTGGTTTCAAATATGCGTTTGTTATTTTTCGGCGTGAGAAGAATTTCAATAATATTACACTAGTCCAGATAATCGCTTTGAAGTAATTGGGTGTTGTTATGATCAGCAGTTGCATAGTAAGCTGACAGTATGTTAATCAGAGTTGTCACAGGCTTCAAACATTATAAAAGCAGCACTTTTGGTGTCTCTTTCATTATTTGATTGTTCCTGAGTAAAATTAATTGATTATATATGTTCCTAACAATGGATGGATGTAATACAGACGAATACTCTTGACATGATTTTATTAAAAATTTCATTTTGGTGTTCAAAACTTAATTTACCTACACAGTTCCTTCCTGAATGACACTACCATTAATTAAGCAACCTGAATTAGCTTTAATGCCATGTGAAAGATAAGTTAAATTCTTGAAACCATAAGAAGAATGAGGTGTTGTTTCAATGAGAACCATGATTGTCATCTTGGATGTCGTTAAATAGGCACAAGCTGTGCAGCCCTGGCAATCTTCACTGTGGTATTTTGGAGCACCCTTCCTGACCAATTGCGATGGCTGAACTTTTGGTCGCAACATCATAACCATAGACCCACATCTCATGGCGGCTACAGTAAAAGTTAAGCAAGTGTCCTTCCTGAAAAACATATATTTTGTCGTAAAAAAGAAATCGTGTGAAAATTGTAAAGACGAAATCAAGAAACTGAATGAACGCATCACGAGCTTACAGTTCATAATCGGCAGTTTGAAAATGGACATTTCGAAAATACAACAAGAAAATAGTCAACTGAACACGCTAAAACTTGCGCGAGATAGTTCCACTGTTACGGAAAAGTGGTCAGATGTAAAGTGCAAAAACAGCAGGACCAAAGTGCAAATTCAGAAAACCTGTGAAAGTTACGCAAGCTTTGTGCACGAAAACACATTTCAAGTACTTTCGATTGCCGATAGTGAAAATGCAACGTACAGTTCGCATGAACGATGGGAAAAGCAAAAAGGCACTGTAGGGAATAAGGTAAGAGAAGAAAATTTACTGACGCAAACAACTGTGAAGGAGGTCAATATAAATGTGCCAACCAAAAATTGTGTCAAAGTGTGTAGTTAAACAATACAAAAGATTCGCAAATTGTGAACTCCAATAACAGGAAACTGTTTGTGTTTTCAGACAGCCATGGTCGTGGACTTGCGAGTAAACTAAAAGAAACAACTAAAACATTTTCGTGTGGTATAGTGAAACCAGGAGCCCCACTTAGTGAAAATAAAAAATGACCGAATCCGCAGAGGCAAAAAATCTGCATGATAAAGACTTCGTTGTACTTCCGGGAGGCGCAAACGACATCTACAAAAATGAAACAGCGAGTGCAACGCGTGATCTTAAACAGTGAGGAACCTCACTCAAACTAACGTAATACTTGTCAATATTCCGCATCGCTATGAACTTGTAAGATGGTCATGTGTTAACAGGGAAATAGAAAGTGCCAACAGTCAGTTTTCAAAAATCTGCAGACATTTTAAAAACGTGAAATGCGTTGATATAAGCAGTATTGGACGTAGATTCTACACGCAACACCGACTTCACCTGAATGGCTTGGGGAAAGAATATCTGACAAGCCTGATAACCAGGGTAATAAAAAACCAAAACAATAATTGCATCGCCATCACCTGACTTCATAATGAAAACGCTTCAAAAAAAATCATTAGAAACAGCAGCAGCAGCAGCAAAACATGTAAAAAAAGACCAAATTTTAACAGAAAGAACAGTAGACATCGATTTCAACAACAAAAGAACTACTGTTCCTCATCAGCCAAGTATTATTTTAGACGAAAATAACAAAAAACGAGAAGACTCAAAGTTCACAAGGAAACACAGCAGTCGTGGTAGAACCAACATTTGGAGTCTCAGAAACATCATCACCATCGACAACAACAAATAGAAGGCTGTTGGACAGAAGAAATGCTGAGCCTCCTTGTCATTTCAAGGATTTTTTGTATGTGGGCCTGAAGAAAAAGAAGGGACAACAGTAGGTAGTGTCAGGTGTCTCCTCTCTCCAGTCTCAAGACAGACTCCAATGGATTCTCAGTCAGGTAACAGCACTAATAGAATGAAAAAGCAAGAGGAAGGCACCTCTTTCTTTCATCAAAATATAAGGGGCCTCTTAAACAAAACAGATCAACTCCTTATTAACATTAGTGAAAATGACAGTATAAATAATGCCCAGATTTTGTGCTTAACTGAGCACCATGTTACTGATAAATGTGCCTTGCCATCTATAGTAAGTTATAGTTTAGTAACATACTACTATAGGGAAAGTAAAGATAAAGGTGGAGTAGCAATTTATGTTAAGGATAGTGTAGCATACAAAGCTATAGATATTAAGAAATATTGTGTGGAACAACAATTTGAGGCATGTGCCACAGAAATAACAACTAAATTCTACCCAATAATAGTGTTGGCTGTCTACAGGGCTCCTTCAGGTGACATAAAAACTTTTCTGCATTCAGTGGAACTCCTTCTGTCAGGGTTACTTTCAAAAGCGAAGGATATTGTAGTTTTAGGTGATTTCAATATAAACTTTTTGACAGAAAATAAGAATAAAATAGACTTTGAGATTGTGATGACCTTACATAATCTGACATCAGTAATAAACTTCCCAACAAGAATTACATCCGAGTGCCAAACTATGATAGACAACATTTTTTTAGATGTAAATAGACACCAGAATTATATTGTCAGGCAGGTTGTAACTGGGCTTTCAGATCACGATGGGCAAATTCTCACTATGTATGACGTTAATCTGTTCAAAAAAGAATTTCCTCAATGGAAATTCATAAGAGTAATTAATGAAGAGGCAAAAGGAACTTTCAACCACTGGTTGCAGCAAATGGATTGGTCTTTAGTATATAGCCATGATGATGTTGACACTAAATTTAACTGTTTTATAAATGAATTCTGTGCTCTTTTTGAAGAAATATTTCCCAAGAAATGGGTCAGAAACAGTGCTTCCAATTCTGTAAGCAAGCCTTGGATTACAAGAGGTATAAAACAGTAATGTAAAACCAAAAGGGAAACATATGCTGCAATAAGATTCTGTAAAGATGTAGAAAATTTTGCAGAAATTAATACGGAATCAAAAGCCCTTTATTATGAGAAGAAAATAGATAATTCTAATAATAAAATAAAAACAATTTGGAGCATTGTAAAAAAAAAGGAAGAGATAAAACAAGTAAAGAAGATGTAAATAATATCAGATATGAAGGTACCCTAGTAGATAACCCCAAAACGGTGGCTGAGATTTTTAATAAACACTTCCTATCAGTAACTCAACAGATTGGTTGCAAGCCCAATGTTGATGAAGCTGTAACTCTTTGTCAAGCAGTATATTGAAACACAATTTCAGAAATGCACCTTAATCCTGTCACTGTAGAAGAAATTCAAAAAATCATCATGTCTCTAAAAAGTATGAATTCTGCAGGGGTTGATAATATATCTAGTAATTTATTGAAATATTCTTGTGTGTGGATAAGTGACATTCCTCTGTCATATTTTCAATGCTTCCCTTCAGAAAGGTGTTGTTCCCAGTAGATTTAAGTATGCCATTGTGAAGCCCCTATGCAAAAAGGGCGATAAAGCTGAACTAACTAACTATCGACCTATCTCTTTACTGACAGCTTTCTCCAAAATTCTAGAAAAGCTAATACATGTAAGAATTACTGATCATCTCATAAAGAATTGTAATATTAGTAATTTTCGCCTCACAAACATTAATATACGCTCAATAGTAAACGCCTGATGGCCTAAAGTTATCGAAAAATTGTAAAGTAAAAGAAATGAATCATCGCATAGCAGCGACAGAATCTATTATTCTTTATCTTTGCCCTTCTTGCGCGGTGCCAGTAAATCTCTATGTACATGTATCGATTAATGGTATAAAAAAAGAATTCTGTTGTTTCAAGACAAATGAGGCTTTTGGCGCCTCACCTTTTACTGTTTGTATTCCATGAGAGGCGGATGCGGACTTGCTGTGTTCCACAACTGTATTTTATATTTGATGTGAAAATATTGAGTGAATATGCTAATTGTTATTTTTTTTCAATCACAAAAGATGTAGTTTCTTGTAACTGATATCGAACAGACAGCGTCAAGAGGACATTTTGACTGTTATGTATAAAGTATTTAACCACAATGGTCATCTATTGTAATTTAATATGAAAAGGTACGTAGCATTAAAAAAAACGTGTGTTAAAGATAAGTGTGCTTATTTTCGTAAATTAACCTTGATGAGTCCATCTCCTTATTTACTTAACTGTTAATTATTTTGTGTTACTTCATCATCAGAAATTACGATCACGCTGATGGGCCGAACGCAGCATGAGGCAGAAGGAACATTATCGTTTTCCTATTATTTCTGAACCAACTTTTTTTAATTGTGTAGTGTTGCATTTCTTTTAAAGTCTATAAATCTTCTGGTCCCTTAGTGTTGATCCGGGTATGACTACATCGCGACTATAAAAATGCACAGAAATGATAATGTTTCTTCCGAGCGATCTCAAATATATATATATCAATATGCTGCTCTTATTCAGGTATTTAATGGTCAACGTATGTTATTATAATAGCGTATTAAATCCCTGATTCTGTTGCCAAGTGGCCCACCAAAATATTCACTTTTTCGACATTAAAAAAAAAGTAACAATTCTTTTTATTTTTGTCCCCCAAGAGCAACGCTACACTTGGCGCCCGAACAGGGACTTGATCAAAAAATCATTTCATGTATGTGTTTAAAAAATTTTCTTTGCTTGTTCTAATAACTGTTTCATTTTTTTCATGTGGATGCAATTCAACCGAGAAAGAGAAGTGGGAAAACCTTTTAATTAATTCAGAAGAACGATTGATGAAATTACCAAAAAACGCGAGTATCCAGCTGTATCATTATCAAGACAGCCATAGTAAGTCAAATTTTTATACGCAGTAGCCAAGCTTTCGTAGTGACGTAGCATCTTTCGAGTTGATCAGAACGTAAACCTGTCTTTCCTTGCCTTGAAACAGCTTTATTTCAATTTGTCCATAGTCCATTCTTATGTAGTTAAATTCAGTGAAAGTGTACCATTGTTGTCAGTGCATAAAAAAAAATTACGATATGGCGGATAACTACGCTCAAAACCGGTAAAACGTGTGATATTTCATTTGTTTGTAATTAGTAGGAACAATCTTGTCTTCTTGGCGTAAATGAACGTCAGTTGTTACACAGAGATAAAATTTTATCTTAGGTCCCAGTAAGCCATAGCACTACGTCACAGACAAACGACTGACGGCAGTGACAAACAATATCTGTAGCATTTTGACGTTTGACAAATAATTCATGAACATGGCTGACGGTAAACAGCGGACACAAACAAAACCAGACGACAGCGGTGATGCGAATGGACCTCACTATCCATTACGATCACGCGCGATAGGTACACGAGCGGAGGCAGAAGCAGCCTCGACCGAAGTTTTAGAAGCTGGTCCTAGTGTGCAAACTATTCCCGCTTTTGAAAAAAATGACTTGGCTGCAATGATCGAAGCAATAATGGAACGCAAGTTCGAAAGTCAAAGACAGAGAGAGGCGCAAAGACAGGAACGTGAAAAGCAGGAAAAATTAGATGAAAAGGCCCGCGAAGAAAAAGAGAAGGCCGAAAGACGGCATAATAAAAATCAGGTCCTTACAAATCTGTGCAACTCAGTAAAAGAAGACATAAATTCAGTAAAAACAGAAATAAATTCGGTAAAAACAGACATAAATTCAGTAAAAACAGATCTGCAAACGGAGATAAATGACCTAAATACACGGTTAAATTCGGTAAAGGCCGAACTAAAGGCAGACATAACAGCTGATTTAAATACCCTGTTGGGTAATGTCCAAAGCCAAATCAGCAGTCAGATCACGATCATGAGGCTAGAAATTGACACACAAGTAGAGTCAAAAATGGAGGATATTTCAAAACGGTTAGATGAAAAAATCGAAGCAGCCAAGGGGGAGATAAATTCAAAAGTGATAGAATATCAAAAACAAGCTGCGACCTTAAAAGAAGATTATACTGCAATCTCTGATGAGGTCAAAGGAGTTAAAACCGCAGTAGACACGATCGAGAATGTTGTTGATGATCTTTCGAAACAGATTGAGACTCTTAATGTAAAGGACCAAATAAAGAATACTGTTAAGGCACATGCTGAAGCATTGTCTGATCACTACCAAGAGTGGATTAAAAACAAAGACGGATTCATAGAAAACAAGGTCAAGAACGAACTCAGGGAAACTGTCAAAAACATGACCTTTGAAATATTGGCAGCCCCTGGAAAAACAGGAGACACGGTGATGTCAGAATTAGGCCAGATAAGACGAGCGTTAGCTCAAGATTTACCTGAATGGCGTCAACAGATAGTTGATGAAGTTCGTACACTAAAATGTCAAGTTGAAAATTCCCCACCTCCCGTGTCAGGAAACTGGAATAATTCACCACGAAGTAATGAACAACAGCAGGTACATTACCGTTCACCATTTGGTAACGCTCAAACTCATAGTTCTATAGAAGCACAAGTTAACCAGAGTACCAGCCCACCCACTTTTGTCAGTTTGATGCAGGAGGAAAGCGTGATCAAACATCGTATTTTTCCGACCTTTCACCCACAGAAAAGAGAAATTCATCCTATAGTGTTCCTCCGAAATTTTTCAGGAATTTTCCCGAGTAGCTGGAGTGACCGCCAGCGAATTCAATTTGTTAGTGGATTTATCGTAGGCGATGCTGCCTTATGGGGAACCGAAATGGTCGACTCTTGTAAAAGTTACAAAGAGTTTGAACAGATGTTTTTAGCTAAATTCTGGAGTTCTGGTGTGCAGCAGCGCCTGAGAAAAGAGGTTTACAACGCCGAAGTGTTTAACAGTAAGCGCGGTAGTTTGAGAAGATATTTTGAAAAGTATTTAGCGAAAATCAAGTTCTGGGATTCGCCGATCACCGCCAAAGACGTTATTATGATTCTAAAAACGAAGCTACCGATTGCGATCAGAGAAAAGTTAGTAAACGTGTCTGAGGACGATACGGACACTTTCCTATCTGTGTTAGACTCGTTAGATCTGATTTACGAGGACGCTAGAGTTGATGTTGGCAACGCCCACTTCAGTGCAGGCGGCCAGCACAATACAGAATACGCAGGCAACAATGGTGGCCGAGCGAAAGCGCGTCACAGCGACAGCCAGTACCAACCCCACAACGGTTTCAAAAATAAACGCACTACGTACTCCAACAGCAAATACAAAAATAAGTACAATAACGGCCAGAGATACAATCCAATATATAATTCGTCACCACCTCAGTACGAAAATACACATTATAGCACACAGCCCCAGCAATATGGAAACACGCAACCGATCAACGGTAATTATCAAAACGATCAGTCTTACGATTCAAATCGTCAGTGGAAAAGAAATAAATGGCATAATCAAGGTGAAGACCAATGTACACCTTTCAGTAACGGTTACAATCAACACAAGCCACAGCAAAATACCTTTCAGCCACAAAATATACACTTCACGCAACAAGCGAACGGACCTTCGGGAACTCTGAAGCCTAAACGCCCGCATAATACGCAAATTTATTATGCGCAAGCGAATACGCCAGGACAACAAGATCCGTTTCCAACAGAGTTCGTACCACAAAACCAACACCAGTTCCAGACGGAAGAAACATTAAGAAATATAAATCAGCAGGAAAGTAAGCGTCGAGCGGAAAATTAAAAGCAGCACCTTTGAGCCTCCTAGAGGATGCTGCAGGTTTGAATGGGGGCACCCTGTCCCTTAGTCCACACGAAATTAAAGCAATTAGGTATGACAGAGAGACAAACTTACGGGATGATCTAGTAGCAGACACTGAGACGAAAGACAATGATGACGTATGGGACGAACAAGTTCAAGCTTCCATAAGGGTATCAATTGCCAACATACCAGTAACAGCTATTGTAGATACAGGAGCTAATATAAATGTCTTATCTTTATGTTTATTTAAGCAAATATCCTCTGTATGCAAAGTTTTATTACTTCCAATTCAAGGTTGCACCATATCGGGAGCAATTGGTCCACTAACACAACGTGTAAATCTTCAGACTCAGCTTCAAATCCAGATAGAGTCTATTTCAGTAACGTGCATTTTTCTTATTGTTAAAAACCTATCAGTGCCATGTATCCTGAGTATGGAATTCTTGAGGCAGACGAAAGCTAAAATTGACATCGAGTGTGGAATCTGTACTCTAGTAGCGAGCCAGCAACAAGTAACTGTAAATTTGTTAAGAAGTAAGGTGAAGACAAACTTTGGGGTGCTTCAAACAGCAGTACGGCCATGGACTAAAAGACAACAGTACAGTCAGACAGAAGACATGACAGATCTTGAAAGTGTTAATGACGATGAGTATAAAGACCTAATTCCCGGTCAGAATGAATTATACGATAAAGCTAGTGAGTCCATTGAATTATCCAAACAACAGAAGAATGAGCTTTACAATTTGTTAACAGATTACGTTCAAGTATTTTCTAAGAAACCTGGACTAATAAAAGGCTTTGAATATCGAATGGATGTCCTGCCCCATTCAACCTACTGTAGAACAAGCTATTCCATTCCATATGCGAGACGCGAAGCTGTCAAGTGCGAGATCAAGAAAATGTTACGCTGGAATGTGATAGAAGTATCTCATTCACCTTATTCGAGTCCTTTATTGTCTGTGCTAAAATCAGATGGTAGCGTAAGGCTAGTCCTAGATGCAAGATTAATCAATAAAATTATAGTACCCATAAGAACGAGACCAGAGGCTCTTGAAGAGCATCTGCAGAAGTTTCATGGAGTTAAGTATTTGAGTACCCTTGATTTGAAAAGCAGTTACTGGCAAGTAAAACTTGCGCAGGAGTCTAGGAAGTACACTGCGTTTATATTTGCAGGTAGATCTTACCATTTCAAAGTTGTACCGTTTGGACTAAATGTGAGTTCCGGAATTTTTATTTCTGCCCTTGACTATGTACTAGGTCCTGAACTTTTAGATGAGGTAACAGTCTATGTGGATGACGTTCTTGTAGCATCGAAAAATTGGGAAGATCATGTGGCCCTTCTGCAAAAGATATTTCAACGATTCAGAGAGTATGGTGTTACAGCAAATCTTAAGAAATCCAAGTTTGGAAAAAGTGAAATTAAATTTTTAGGGCACATCATCACCCCTGAAGGAATTAAACCCGACCCGGAAAAATTATCTGCTATAAAAAACTTTCCAACCCCTGTTACAAAAAGGCAACTGAGAGGATTTATCGGTCTTACGTCATTTTTCAGACGTTTTGTTCCCAATCAGGTATTGAACAATCCCGCTCTTCACAACCTTTTAAAAAAGAATTCACATTGGAATTGGACGCCGGAATGCCAAGACGGATTTAAGAAAATTAAAGACAGTCTGGTTAACAGTAACATTCTCCATCATCCTCAGATGGATAAGGAATTTTGTATTACTGCAGACGCTTCCTTTGTGGGTATCGGCGCTTGTCTTTTCCAGATTCAATTAGTAAATGGACACGAGCAAATCCAAGTGATTAGCTTTGCGAGTCGAGTGTTATCAGAGTGTGAGAAGTCTTATTCGGTTACGGAGTTGGAGGCACTTGCCGTAATATGGGCTTTTAGGCGATTTAACTATTATATCTATGGAAGAAAAATTAAAGTCTATTCAGACCATCAAGCCTTATCATTCCTCCTTACATGCAAGTTGCAACACCCTCGTCTTACTCGATGGTGCTTATTCCTGCAGGAATATGACTTTGACATTGTATATATAAAAGGTAAAGATAATGTTATAGCAGACGCACTTTCTCGTTCACCTGAGGGCTTACTAGAAACCAGCGAACTGGTGGAACAAATGTCTAATTATAAAGTCTTGTTAATGAAAGATCCAATTCACAGAAAGTATTTTCTTCAGTTATGTAGGCAGATTCAGATTCTTCAAAATACAGATCCAAAATGGAAAAAGGTTATACAAATTCTTCACGAAAATCCAGCCCACAAGTTGTCCAAGTTTTATAAAGTTCATAACCAAGTGCTATTTCATAAGACGTCTGAGTCATCTGAGAGGTGGTGTGTTTGCATCCCTCGAAATTTCATTGAACATCTTCTGTGGTACACTCACATTTCATGGGGTCACTACGGACCAGAAAAATGTAAAAGGAAAATCTCGACTTACTGTTATGTTCCGAATCTACACCAGAGAATTCATAAATTATTGAGAAACTGTGTCATCTGTCAAAAGGCAAAATCCTTAAACATTTCCACTTCAATTCCACTAAATCCAATAGTTGCTGAAAGGCCAAACCAGCTTCTTAGTATTGATTTAGCAGGTCCACTACCCACCGGTAGGGGAGGCACTAAATACTTAGTAGCAATCCTGGACAATTTTTCTAAGCACATAAGACTGTACGCAGTAAAATCTTCTTGTGCAAATCCAATAATTCGTCGCATTGAAAATGATTATTTCCCACGATTCGGGGTTCCAGAATCAATTTTGTCTGATAATGCTTCAAATTTCACATCACGCCCGTGGCGTGCATTTCTTGCTCGCCATAGAATCAAACAAATTTTGATATCCCTGTTTCGACCGCAATCGAATCCGACAGAAAGAATCTTCAAAGAATTTAACAGATTTATAAGGACGTACATTCCGAATAAGCAATCTAAGTGGGTAGACTTCGTAACACCATTCGAACAGATTGTAAACCACCTTCCTCATCTGTCGACCGGATTCACGCCACATGAGTTAATGTCAAGATCAAAAGAGAGGAATGAATGGATAGACCCCCTTCCAAAGTTACAAGACAACGAATTGGACCTAGACGCAAAAATCAGGCAAGCTCTCATATCATTGACAACGTATGCTAACCTCCGAAAAAAGGCATTTGATAAGAAGGTAAACAGAGTTATAGATTTCAAAGAAGGAGAAAAGGTATTAGTCAGGACTCACTTTAAACCATCCCTGTTGTTAAAGAAGAATCGTAAGTGGCAACACATTTATGAAGGTCCCTTTGTGATAATGAGGAAACCACACATTGGTAGCTATTTGTTATCTGACCCTGCCACGAATAAAATCAAAGGGTTGTTCCACCATCAGGATTTAAGAAAATTTTATAACGCCAGGAATTAAGTTAATTTAAGCTGTAAGAAAATTCTAAGGTATTGGAGATCAGGATTAACCAATGGGTAACAAGAACGGAACTGAACTGACTACGGACGTTAGCCGGTGCTAAAAGGAAACCTTATGTATCAAAACAACGTGTCTGGAAAATAAAATACAGAATAAGTTGTAGACAAGTATTTACATGAATAATCTTTATGTAAACAGGAGGACATGTCCTAGAGGCGATTTTCAATTTTAGTTATAAGTTAGTATGTAAGGAAAATGATGTACTCGAGAGGTATTAATTAGCCCCGAGGTACTAAAATGAGGAAAGAGGAAGGAGCGAATAATGCACTTCTCTCGCTAAGTAGTAATTTGAGAATGAGCAGGAAGGAGCGAATAATGCACTTCTCTCCCTAAATAGTAATATGAAAATGATGATTATATGTGCTTAGTATTAGTAAGTGAAATTTAATCGAGGACAAATTAATTACCTGTTTTAAAAGGAAATACTTAAACGTCCAGGCAAAAGAGGAAAGTTGTGAGAAGGATTCGATTCCATAAGGTTATTCCCTATTTTCAAATGTGACGTAAATAAGGCACCACCTGTTAGCGTAAAACAGTCGGTAGATTTAACTTGTAAATTCCAGCACAGTGCTGTGCCAGCGATAAAATAACATCTCTTTGAAGTGAACAGATACCTAGGATTAAGCATGAACAGATTGATGACGCAGTGCAATTGTTCTAAAAAGGCCTGACGTTAACCTTAAGTAAAAGCGTGATGGAATAAAAAGGAAGTTTATTGTATAACGCAAAGTAAGATGAGTCTAGACTACAAACAAGCTGAGTCAAAGAAGATATGAGTAACATGGTTTATTATGCCAACTTCACGGTACTATTGAGCATTAGCGATACTGCAAATTCACAAACTAGCAGCACATATAATAAGGATCTCGCCCAAGCTTCACAGGTAGCGACAGCAGAAAAAAACAACACTCTAGTGAGAGGCTTATATATACAAATGATAATTAATACCTAAATGCGTAATGCATAAACTTGACTTAGTCTAAGAAATGTGCAAAGAGTAGTAAGCAAGCTGCAGCAAGATACATATTAGATATACATGCTTGAAGTGATAGATTTTATTTTAAGTGTGCACTGCAATATTTATTGTTTTCTCTGTGATTATGTGATTATTGAATCCCTTTCCTAAGTGCAAATCCTTTAAGATCCTTGATCCTATCCACTCCTCAGGATCAACTTGTAAAGATGCACGTGTGCTTAGGAAGTGAGGCACTACTTATAAAAATGAGTAGGTTCGCGACGCGCATATTGCTTTTGTAATGCGCAAGGTAAATTAAATTTTCGACCTGGTTGAGGAGTAATTTAAATTCTGTCGACGATCAGCGAGTAGACCCGCTTTTCCCACCTTTCTTTTTTCGACTGTTTGTATTTCTACACGAAACTCAGAGGCGGAATTGCTATTTTCAAATCTGTCCTCGAACTTTCTTTAAAGACAAGCACATACGAGAAAAACTTTTGACACTAAACAAGACGAGCACTAAAAAAAAAAAGTATTGGTCCTACAAAATGAATAAGCAAGCGTGATAAAGATTACTATGAATGAAATTAATTTGTAAAGGAGATTGGAATGGATTTGGTCAAAGAAAAAGTACTTATAATAGCCTACCTGTGACCGTAGGCATAAATAAAAAAAAAAAGACTAATTAAGAAACAATTGTTTTGATTCAAAGTGGTCAATTAGATTATTTATCGATTTAAATGAACTCTTGTAAATATTAGTATGTAAATCAACTTGTAAACACCGTGTGATGTTATGACGCGAGAATTTCTGTTAATACACCGTTCACGCAGACGCTCACCACAGTGCAAGTGAAGTTTTAAAGTTCGACGATTTTCAGTGGCAGTATTCTACTGCACCATATGTGTGAACAATTTCGTTGATGTGTGCAGTGTGTAATAATCAGTGTCATTCCACACATGCAGTTGCAGCGGTAGCTACCACTTACCTGTGAATCCGTAACTGGATAGTGGACAGGAAGTGATGTGAGGCAGTTTCGGTGGCAGAAGCTCCCTCCAGCAATCTAAAAAGCACAAAGCCACGATCCGCCGAACAAAAGCGACGCACGGCACCTCAAGCGCGAAATCAACGCTCTGCAAGAAAGCTCCGGTCACGTGCGCGCGCACAGACTGAATTTCAAGATTGCTCGCAACAGTGGAGGCGGACAGCCACCACGTGACGAAATAATGTAAACGTTCAACCGACAACACAGTTGCTGTGCGCTACATTCTGTAGTAAAAACATTCACACCCAGTACTGAAAACATTTTGAGTGTATCATAAACCTTCCGAGAGACTCTAAGATAGAGAAGTTAACGTAATTATTATAATGACTGATTGTACACAGAGACAAGTCACAAGGTCACCTCTGAACACTGTTGAAATGTAAACTTTGACGAGAGGTCACGATATGAATGAAAATAAGCACACGAAAATACGTCAAAGGATCCGATCCTTCCTATATCCCATCCCACATGTATATAAAATTAGTTTTGTAAGCTATTCTAATATAAGACATTTTATCTGTTTCATATGTGAAATAATTCGGAGAGCCACACTCGAGCCCTGAAAGTGAAAGATATGGACTTCCTTTTCGAAGCCATCACCAGTGGCCGCTCTACAATCCAAGTCTATCATAAATAGTGTATGTGCGACGAAAATAAATGTATAATTAAATGCGACGACGGACAAGGCAATCAATCGACAAGACGATGACAATATAATGAATACTGTCAAAACAGAAAGTTGTGTACCAGTTGTGATAGTCAAATTACTTTTGCAACGATGAAAAATGAAGTGTGACTCTATTTCCTTATAAATTTTGTAAATATGTGTACTTATAGCCTTAATTTTAAGAATCACCAAGAAAGACTGAATCCATGCAAACACTGATAGAAAACAGAACAAATTCACAATGATCCACCGTCAGTAATTACAAATTGAAACGTTAATTCTTTTACTATGGAATTAATATGAAATGAAACTTTTAATAACCTGTATGTTACACTCGAAAATTACAAATATTCCAATGGGCATGAGGATGAAAGTAATACCTTCGGTATTCCTTCCCTCCTCATGGGAGGCAGTGTAATATTAGTAATTTTCGCCTCACAAACATTAATATACGCTCAATAGTAAACGCCTGATGGCCTAAAGTTATCGAAAAATTGTAAAGTAAAAGAAATGAATCATCGCATAGCAGCGACAGAATCTATTATTCTTTATCTTTGCCCTTCTTGCGCGGTGCCAGTAAATCTCTATGTACATGTATCGATTAATGGTATAAAAAAAGAATTCTGTTGTTTCAAGACAAATGAGGCTTTTGGCGCCTCACCTTTTACTGTTTGTATTCCATGAGAGGCGGATGCGGACTTGCTGTGTTCCACAACTGTATTTTATATTTGATGTGAAAATATTGAGTGAATATGCTAATTGTTATTTTTTTTCAATCACAAAAGATGTAGTTTCTTGTAACTGATATCGAACAGACAGCGTCAAGAGGACATTTTGACTGTTATGTATAAAGTATTTAACCACAATGGTCATCTATTGTAATTTAATATGAAAAGGTACGTAGCATTAAAAAAAAACGTGTGTTAAAGATAAGTGTGCTTATTTTCGTAAATTAACCTTGATGAGTCCATCTCCTTATTTACTTAACTGTTAATTATTTTGTGTTACTTCATCATCAGAAATTACGATCACGCTGATGGGCCGAACGCAGCATGAGGCAGAAGGAACATTATCGTTTTCCTATTATTTCTGAACCAACTTTTTTTAATTGTGTAGTGTTGCATTTCTTTTAAAGTCTATAAATCTTCTGGTCCCTTAGTGTTGATCCGGGTATGACTACATCGCGACTATAAAAATGCACAGAAATGATAATGTTTCTTCCGAGCGATCTCAAATATATATATATCAATATGCTGCTCTTATTCAGGTATTTAATGGTCAACGTATGTTATTATAATAGCGTATTAAATCCCTGATTCTGTTGCCAAGTGGCCCACCAAAATATTCACTTTTTCGACATTAAAAAAAAAGTAACAATTCTTTTTATTTTTGTCCCCCAAGAGCAACGCTACAGAATGGAGTTCTCAGCAAGAGCCAATTTGGCTTTCAAAAGGGCTGTTCACCAGAAGATGCAGTCTACGCACTTGCAAATGAAGTCCTAGAAACCCTTAATGAAAAAATGCTAGCACTTGGTGTCTTCCGTGATTTATCAAAAGCGTTTGACTGTGTTCATCACCAGATTCTCTTCCAAAAAGCAAAATTAGTAGGAATAAGTGGTGTTGCAGGCAATTGGCTACAGTCGTACCTCCAAGACAAAACAAAAAGTTGTCTTGAATAGCTCGGGTGGAGTATGTGACACTTCCTCAGATTCTGAATGGAGTTACATCACATGTGCAGTGCCTCAGGGCTCAATTCTTGGGCCACTATTATTCCTGATTTTTATAAATGATCTACCATCATGTACAACCCTGCCATGTAAATTTACATTATTTGCTGATGATACCACAATTCTTATGAGCAGTAGAACAGACAACAATCTTGAGGAACTCATTAATCACATACTCTCAGATGTGGTTAATTGGTTCAAGGTGAATGGTCTCTTATTAAATTCCAGTAAGACCAGCTTTATTCAATTCTGTACAAAAACAGAAAAAGAGAGAGATAAGTGTGACGTGGTAATCAACCAATAGTTAGAATGGAAACAACAAAATTTCTTGGAGTGCACATTGACAAGAAAATGAACTGGTCTTCACATATTATTGATCTCTGTAAGAGGCTTAGCTCTGCTACCTATGCTTTACGGGTTGTCACTACATGTGTTGAACCTAACACTGCAAAAGTGGCATACTATGGCGATTTTCATTGTCTCATTGAGTACGGAATTATTTTTTCGGGCAACCAGCCATTAGCAAGGAAAGTGTTCATTGCACAGAAGCGAGCTTTAAGAATTATATGTGGATTACGCCCAAGAGACTCGTGTAGAAATAGCTTTCGTAATCTTAAAATATACACAACTACATGCCAATATATTTTTTCTCTCATGTGTTTTGTTTGTAAAAATATAGAGATTTCAACCAAACAGTAATTATCATGAGCATGACACACGGAGGAAGAATGACATATACAGTGAACTCAGAAATTTGAGCTTGGCACAAAAGGGTGTCCACTACACTGGAGCAAAACTCTTCAATGCTCTTCCTCCCGAAATAAAGACAAAGATTCATAACGAGAGTGAATTTAAGAAAGCACTAAAAATATTTCTGCTAGAAAAAGATTTTTACAGTCTAGATGAATTTTTAACTAAATAAATTGTAATATTTTAATATTATATAATACAAGTTGACATAACGCCACTAAGAATTTTATTTAACCTGAGCTGTGTATCTGTGTGCTCTGTATCTGTTTTCTGTAGTGTTTTAATGATTCTAAGAAAATATGTATTTTCTTTTTCTGTATTGCTGCCCAAAGAATATACTGTATAAATTTTTATATAATTATGTTCTCAAATTTCTGTATATGCTATAAGATTATCAGAGTGTATTTGTAAAAAACTGACTCGTTCCACGTCCTTGTGTATCCAACACAGTTAGACCTATGGAACACGAAATAAATCAAATCAAATCATTTCTATTAAGAGCACAAGCTGTGCTGCCCTGGTATCATTTTATTTGCATATCCACCTGTAATGCATTTCCTCAGCCAAACAGTTGGTAAAAGAATGGCATAAGATTTCTGAATTGTATATTGATAAAATAATGGTGTACCAAATACAAATAATGCATACATTTTAGGAATTGTGATTAATTTTTATTTTCTAGGCAAATTCTGTATTGGGGCAGTACTTGGTTCTTGGGAGGAATAAGGAGAATTTTGTTGGTTGGATGAAGACAACAGCTGGTGCAAATCAGAAACAGGCTAATGATTGTTACCGTTGTCTCTCAGAGTGGAGTGATCAGTTTTTGTGAAATGCTGGAACAGAACTAAAAATAGAGTTTTCAAGCTATGTATGTGTTTTACAAATTAAATAGCTTTATTGTATTTTATGTATCTTGGTTTGGTGCTCTTTCAGCCGATTGTAATATGTGTTAAAGTCAGAATATTATTACTGTTGCCTATTGGAGTAATTGATTTTTGTTAGTCAGTTTTTTGATTTAAAGTGGGTGCATTTTTTGTTCAGTTTGAAACTACTCTCATGATTCTGGGATTAGAATAATAGATTTTTGTAGATTGGTGTTTGGAAATTTTATTTGTAGGAGATGTGTTCTGAAAAAGACCAGAATGTTATTATAATGCCTTTATTGCTCATGATACTTCATTTTAAGCACTGTTCCGCATAAAGTAGTACTCTCCACCCTTCCCAATATTTCTTCCATTTTTGGAAAGCCATGTGGAATGCATTTTCTGGGACGGTGCACAGGTCTCATCATATTGTCCTGATCTCTATGGTTTGGAAACAACGGCCTTTCAAGCTGGTTTTAAATTTGGAAAGCTAGGTCTGGAGGGGGGTGGCTGCAGCACATTGTGAGTCTTCACATTTTGCCAGATGGCTGCAGACATGGAGCAATGCACGAGCTGGCACATTGTCACGATACAACATCCATGTTCAGTTATTATACAGTTCAGGTCTCATCCTGCCACAAAATTCCTGAAACATGCAAAAATTCCCTGATAACTTCCAAGTTTTGCCAGGTGGTACAAATTCCTGACAGACAATGCCTTTATGGTCAAAAAACTATTATCACCTTGATCTTTGACCAACTCTTTTTTTCCCCTGGGAAGAGATCCTGTGCCCACCCACTCTAACAACTGCACCATAAACACAGCCATGAACCCACATCTCATCTCCTGTTATGGTGTTCTTAAGGAAGTTTTCATTGTCTCTGCAGTGGCAAGCAATTTCAACATGCATGTCTGGTCATCAGTCAATAAATGTGGCACAAATTTTGCATTGCCACAACGGATTAGAAGTTTGTCACACAAAATTATGGTTTGGTCCTTCACTGGTGCCCACTTTGTCAGCAGCTTCTGAACAGTTAAACAATTCCATAAACCACAGCATGAACTTTCTTGATATGGTCTTTATCTGTTGATGTGGTAGATCATGCAGGACCGGTATCTTCACTGACCTATCTTCTGTCATGTTCAGAAACTTAAGCCACTCATAGCACTGTGTGTTACTCATACAGTCCTCCCCATATGGTTGATTAAGCAGTCAAAATGTATAAAAGATTAAATAAGTTTACACACACAATCTTCTTCAAGCTTTTTCTAATGTCACTTTGTCACTAATCTGACAAACAGCATGTACATGTGTTCACTTCACCAAACATAGCTTGGCAAAGCAATTAATGGTCACATCAAAATTATGTTATTGACAGTTTGTTTTCTAAACTCTGCCACTAGGTGTACTCAGTATCCAGAGCATGCTCCCTCTGCCAGTTGATGCTCTATTTCAAAAGTTGTCTTTTTTTTGGACACATCTCAGATATTCATATTTGGTCTTGTGATGTCTTATGCAGATATAAGGCGATTAATTCTAGACATGTTCTTCCATAAAGACTACAATCTATTTTGTATAAACATAATAAATTATCATTTAAAATGTAGCTATTTTCAGGTATAGTTTTTTAATTTTTGTTTTCAATGAAACTAAACCATCAAATGTTCCATTTGTTTATTTTGCTGTATGTAGTTTTTATGCATATTAAGGATATTGAAACATTCATGTTAATGCTTATGTGATTTCACAATGTATAATGTAAATGTTGCACTGCTGTATATTGAAATAAAATAATAAACCATTGCTGTTATGTGTGAATTACAAGATTAAATAAATGATTAAGAAATCAATATCTTTAAAGTGAAAAATATTTTTTTTTACTGTATTTCTCAGCACAGAGTTTTCTTTTAGTGCACTACATTTTGTGTATAACTGATCATGTTTTTTAGACTTGATATGATTGCCCACCGTTTGAAAAATAATTTTATTCCAGTTTTCTCTTCTTATACCCAGCATGTTATTTGCTGTAGCATTTGTTGACGTTTGTGAATAGAACTCAGATGTAGAGAATGAAGCGGATGAGATGGACTATTTGAATATTTTGACTATCATAATTGCAAATATATGAGAACAACTACATTATTCCAGTGAGAGAAGCTTTATTGTTATTGCATAGAGAAAATTAATAATAATTTTGTTGTAAATTAGCAATGAGACATAACATGGATTTGCAGTCTTTTCCTAAGTTTTTGGGTGAATATCAGTATAGGCGAATCCCAAAACTTCAGCTATGGATTTTCCAACTGACAGACTAGTTTTTTGCCATTTGGGAACATATCTGTGACTTGCTGCCTACAGAAACTTCTCAAAATACTGATTGTCTGTCTCATTGTAAACAAAAGATAACATCTATTCTCAGAAATGAATGCTGGGTTCAAAATCATTTGACCCCATTGCTTGCACATGTTGTTTATGATACGGGAGTAATTCCTTCTGTACATGCACCCTCCACACCATGTTCTACAAAGTGTGCATTTCACAGTTACAATGTCAGATGATTACTGATGAAATCTTCTGTCACATGATCCATCATCACAAAATTCTTTGTAGAGAACCTTGGGTAAGTCTGTGATTTGAGTGACCCAATTTTTAATATTTCTATCTATGGTGGTAAATTTCTTCCAGTTAGGAATATGGCTGTTGCAAAATTTTTCTCTGTATATTCATTTGGCTTTCCAGGGACTGCATCCTGTGGCACCATATGTCAAGTGCATCTTTGCAAGAGCCTTTTGCAAGTAGCACTCCACATCTGAAAACAAGTGTGAAACTGCAAACAGTTGTAAACCATGCCATGGACACATCACAGTTTCTTGTTTTGTTTTTCAAGGTGATGCCACCAATGTTGATGAGATAGGCACATGTTACAAAACATAAACTGTTAACAAAGACCTGCCTCATACCAAGTACTCATCCACTGTGTTATAATACCTGAAATATTAATTTCTGACCATTGGTTCCACATTTCAGAATATTTAATTTGGTATCCTCTGCTGACTGTATAAAGTGAGGATTTAGGATACCCTGTACTGTTTGTTAATGACCTTCTGATTGAGTTCGTAGTGTGGTTCAGGAGGCAGAGGAACCAAGCTCTGCCCACTGTAACCCGACACTCAGACAAGTGAGAAGAGAGAAAAAGCTGCACTTTCTTCAATTGTTGTTAATACACATTAGTTATTGCTTTGGCACAGCACAGTGCAACATTCACTTTATAATGGCAACTGTACTTTTATATCACCAGTGTTGGCAGTGGCCACCACAAAACATTTTTACTGAGTGCTACAAGGAAGTCTGCTATTCTTGCTTTTTCTGTGGCCACTGTGTTGTGTGCTGTGAAAGTGAACAACACAAAAGAAAGAAAATGGTCAGTACGGCTGAGGTGAAGGACGAGCAGCCAGGGGGAGAGGGGGAGCCTGTCCTTTATTTGAAAATAACTTATTTTAGAGTATGAATACTCATTTTGAAATTAGGGATGAGTGATAATTATTGATTTGTACTAGAACTTTTGAAACAGAAATTAGGAAAGAACAACACTTTAATGAGTTATTCAAAGATTTCATGCCACAGGTGAACTTAAGTTTGTTGAAAAATTATGTATTTGGTATGTAAACATCTTCACTGCCAGCACCAGTTTTCTTCAAGGCAACAGTGGCACGTCTTTCTTGACAGTACTGTGAACATTGGTTTTATTTTATTTTTAACTCCCCTCACTATTATCTGCGTGGCTTACACTCTTTTGTGTGGTGTATTTTGTTTGAACTTGCTTGGGTAGGACAGAGTTTGGGAAGGAAATTGGCTGTGTTTATTTACAAACGAAAGATCCCTACACATCGTTGCCAGCCTGTTTAGAGGAACTTCAGAAAACTTATATCTGGACAGCTAAACTGAAATTCAAACCCTGTTCCTTCCAAATATCCATTGTATCACCTTATTCTGTTTATTGCTAAGAAGGTGGGCTAATATGTATCTAAGTAATTAGTCCTCTAAATGAAATTTTAATCTTGATTTATATAGACCTCTGTATCCTTGGCATACAACCAAGGAACATGTGATAAAATGAGATAGGAAAAAAGAAAAATAAATATTAAGATCTTCAGCTGTAAAGTTCTGAAATTAAAATAATGACAGGTGAACATTCAGTGTAAGCATTTATTTCATTGTACCATACTCAATAATCAAAAATGAACAGGAAGGGTGACAGCTGTAGTCTATCAAGACAGATTTTGTTCGTTTATGTAAAATCCATCCACCCCTGCAGTGTTTCCTTTGAACCTCAGGACCCTCACAAGGACTAACATCTCAATCTATAGAACTTCTTACCCCACTCAAACCACGCACCCCCACCTTATCTCCTTCCTAAGATCCACAAACCCAATCATCCTGGCCATCCTATAGTTGCTGGCTTCAAAGCACCCACTGAATGTATATCTGCCTTCATTGCTCAACACCTAAAACCCATAGTACAAAGACTCTCCTCCTACATCAAACCTACTAACCATTTCCTTGATCATCTGAAGAAATCCGTGCCCATCCCACTGCCACCACACACCTTGCTTGTCACCATTGATGCCACCTCCCTCTATACCAACATCCCCCATGTACTTGGTCTGCCTGCTGCTGAACGTTTCCTCAGTCAGTGCCCAGCTGATTCCAAACCTATGAAATCCTTCCTACTCATCTTAATCAACTTTATACTTACCAACAACTACTTCACCTTTGATGGCAGACATACAAACAGATCAGTGGTACGGCCATGGGAGCTGGCATGTCTCCTTCCTATGCCAACCTTTTCATGGGTTGCTTGGAGGGTGCTTTCATGGGATCAATAAATCTTCAGCTCCTGGTTTGGTTTAGATACATTGATGACATCTTTAACGTAAAGATCATGGTTAGGCTGACCTACGAAAATATCTGGAATTTCTGAATATCTTCTCCCAGTTAAATTTCACATAGTCCTTTTCTGCATCCCATGCCACTTGCCTTGATGTCGATCTCGTCCTCATCGAAGGCCAGCTACGCACATCCAGTACTTACATTTTGACAATTGCCATCCTTTCCATGTCAAACATTCCCTCCTATATGGCCTTGGCATCAGAGGTAAACGTGTTTGTTCAGATGCAGACTCTTTGCAGCAATACAACACTATTCTCACCTCAGCCTTCACTGCACATAATTACCCCACCAGCCTAGCTAAAAAATTCCTGGGCTATCACATCCAATCCTGATACTGCTGATCCCTCCAATAAACAACTTTGGAACCCTTCACTTGTGACTCAGTATTATTCTGGTGTGGAATGTGTTAATCAGCTACTTTGACAGGGCCATGGCTTCCTAGATGCCCTGAATGAGATCTATTCTGTCTGAAATTCTGCCCACCACACATAAAATAGTTTTCTGATGCCCTCCCAGTCTCCACAATTTTCTTGTCAAACTGTATGCTCCTTCTGCACCCATCTCCGTACCCTATGGCTCCTACCCCTATGACTGTCCCCGCTGCAAGACTTGCCCTATGCACCCTCATACCACCATCTGTAGCAGCCCTGTAACTGGAAAAACATATACTGTCAAAGGGAGAGCAACCTGTGAAATGACACGGGTCATATACCAGCTGTTATGTAAACACTGTTTGACCTTCTACATTGACATGACTACCACCAAATCGTCAATTAGGATGAATGGGCGTAGGCAGATGGTGTATACTGGCAACTCACAATATCCTGTTGCAGAGCACGCTCCACATGAGAGACATAACCTCAACAACCGTTTCACCACACATGCCATCTGGATTCTTCCCCTAAAGACCAGTAACTCAGAACATCGCAGGTGGGAACGAGCACTACAACATGTCGCTGGCCACTACTTTCTCCCATCTTTCGGGAAGCATACGAATCCCGCAGTGGAAGAACTGGGCGTCTTTCGTGAAGATCCATGCAGCGATCCAATTTTGCAATTGTTCATATGACAGGAAGTGCTGGGCAGCCAGGTCATGTGCCATTGAAGTAAAAAGTTGGTAGTCAAAGGGAACGATGTTTGGAGAATATGACAGGTGGGGTAAGACTTCCCATTTCAACGTTTTGAAGTATGTTTTGGCGGGTTTCACGACATGGGGTCAAGCACTGTCATACTGCAAACTCACCTTTTTTGTATCTATCGCTGTGCTGTGGCCATTTGTCTTTCAGTGATAGGCTCAAACATATCAATCGCTTTTGATAAAGATCTCCTGTGATTGTTCCCTTTAGTTGCAGTAGCATCGAAAGCTTTCTCTCCTTCACAATCGTGCCAGTCTTCATCGTCAAAATCACCGTTCTTGAAGCATGGAAACCATTTTCTGCAGAGTTCTGTCACTAACAGGAGTATCATCATCATAGGTCTTACCCAGCTTTTTATGAGCCTCAGCTGCAGATTTCTTCATATCAAAGCATAAAATTAAAACCTTCCACAGATGACGAGAATTGGGCTCGTAAGTTGACAAATTCAGCCGAGAATAACTTTAAAATGCAATCAAAAATCGATTAATATTTTGATGGCATTTATGTTCTCAAATGCCTAAGCTTACTGTATGACATTTACAACCTACGACTTGCGCCATTACTTTCCACTAATCCTGTCTACTGCAAAACGGTGGAAGCAAAGTTGTAGACCTAATAATTTCTTGTGTCTCAGCATTTCTTGACAGTAGCCACTCTTTGCTTCACTCCGTTTTAGTTTCCTACATCTTTCACTGTCTTGCCCATCTTATTTTTCACCGCTCCCTCACACCTCTGTTACGTACAGTGCACTTAGCTTTTCACTCTTATTAACTCATGCATGATGATTAAATAGTAATCTCTATCTGCATATTACCCTGTCCTTTCTCTGAGGTTTTCAAATTGCATTCGACACAGTCCCCTACAATCAGTCTTTCCTCCTCATCCCATGCGGTAAGTCTCCCCTGACCTGCAGTTGTGGGTGACTTTCCTGAAATCTACCACTTTTCCTAGGCCTCTTCAGTCCTTTTCCTTCACCCCTCTTGCTTCCCCTTCAACCATTCTGCCTGAAGAAGGAGGCACTGGCTCTGAAAGTTTGCAAGTTACAAGTGTCTTTGAAGTGTGTGTTCTGCCGCCACCTGGCGAGTAGATTTTTTATCTATCCAGTTAAATTGTTTAATTTATCCTTTTTGTAACATTGTTAATATTCTAACTTTGACTCTTCATTGTGTGGCAGTGATACACAAAGTTTAAGGGCCGGATTCACAGTTGGGAGTATCCACCTAATGTAATGAGGCCAGGTCCGGATGCTCCTGTGACCAGCCTAATATGCTTATGATGGACTGTATTAGGGAATTTTGAGATGTTATGGTGAAGGAACACACACACAGTGCAGTGAAGCTGGAACTGGTTAGATACCTCGTAAAACTGGAGAAAATACGTTTCGTCAGCTTCTCATGTCTTCTACCCAATACATTTCAAAATGCTGAACAATTTGAGGGACTATGCTTACAGATCCTTCAGTTGCGGTAATCATGAAAACTTATTATTGAAATTGAGGCCCAGAAACAATTCTTTAAAATTTAAAATGGCGTCCCTCCTTTGAATTTTTGGACGATAACAAACATTAAAGTTGTGAACAGTTTAGAACAACACACACATTTAGCGGCAGAAAATTTAGGACTGATATTTTGTGCACACACTTCCAACATTTTAACTGTCAATTACAACTGCTTTGTGGTTGCTTGGGCATGTTCGTGAATGAGGACTGAATAGGGCTCTTTACTGTGAACATTATCCCATTTATATCTACTGGAAAGATCGCACTTAAAATGAGGGATACAGTTATCTTGTATGGAACATTCCAATATAAAGTTGTCAACTAGAGAAATGATCCTGAAAGTGGAAGACATCTCTAGTAACCCAAACGTATAACTAATGGTTTTTTATCTCCGTATAGTATTGTAGAGAGTACCTGTTACATGATATCTGCTCAGCTAAGCATGTTATGTTGTTGCCTCCAGCAGGGTCAAGTTGACAATAGTGGAATAGTGTCTTTTGAACTCACACTGAAAGCCATGAAGCAATTGCCTGTGTTCTAGGCTGACTGTCCCATGCTGGCTGTGATAACAATGCTACAGAATTTGTTGTTCTTCCCAGGTTTGAGTAACTTCCTTCAAAAAGTCAAGAAATTGTAGTGTTTCTTCTAAGATAATTAAGAAGATCAAGGGGGATTTCCTGTGGAATTCAACTGAAGGCTACTGCAAATTGTATTTTCATTACATCGTGGTGTGTCACATGATGCAGGCAAATTTCTTTCAGCTGTATGAGTCCCTCAACAGTTTGACACTGAAGGCATGTTATGATGGAGCTCCATAGCACATTTGGTGCTTTGACATCCCCATAAAGGACTGGGGAGCACACTGAGCGAGTCTGAGAGAACTTCATGCAGTGTCAGGTAAAAGTGCAAACATCATGCATGTGTGGCACACCCTGAATGGTAACAGTAACTGATTGCAATATTGTGTTGGAGAGGATATGTTAAGAATGATATTAGTCCTAGTCGAATATGGCCATAGCGCTTGTAGTTCACTCCCTACTGAGGTCTTTTTGTTTTTGCTGGGGCTGTAAACACTATCTTAACTTTGTAGTAAAGGTCGCTAATGGACATTTGAATGGTGCTACTTGATCTAAAGGTAACTGGTTCATCTTGGTGCTAGAGGGGAGGGGAAGAGACTTTGTACCAATGTCCTTGGCCTGTATGTAAATGATTACTGTTTCAATTCTCTGTGATGGGCGGAATGGCCACCAGAGTGAGTTAGTGTTGTTACCAGGATGGGTAGGGCATATAACTGATGCAAACAGTGTTATACGTTGAGTGATTACTGGGAAGGACATGTAGATGCTGCATACTGATGTGGTAAAACATTCTCGACACTTGGCAGAGTTGGAAAGCGACTTAATAGTGGGTCTCCATTTGGCTTTCCAATTGAATTGTGCAGTACCCAGATCTGTGGGGAATTCAGATGTGACACTGGCTTGATGTTGGGTTGCATGGGAATGTGAGGGAAAGCATTAGAGGTGGGCCAAACGGTTATTCTGGAGTAACCGTTATCACAGTTCCAGTTATTCTTTGATAACCATTATCGTTAACGGTTATTAATAACTGCCAAGTTATTTTTCGCTAGCGAATACCGATAACTCCGACAGTTAAATAACGACATAGTTGGAATCCATCAGTTTAGATATCAGTATAACTGCGAGTAGTGTGAAATATATCAGTATAACTGCGAGTAGTGTGAAATAGCAGGAATGTCGTATGAATCGTGTCATAACCTTAGCTTATTAACTCCGGGTACATTTTAGTTGATGTTAGAATGATTATTAGTGTTTCATATTATATGTTTGTAGGTTATCGGTCGCTATTAGAAATATTATCTTCGCAGCTGCGAACAGAAAGTACGCGGAACTTCGCCAAAGCACTGTTTAAGTAAAATGTTAACAATGTGCGTTTTTAAGTATGAAGTAATATGTAAACTGAGTACTGTAGGTTAAATTCGAAGCTCAATTTCTTGTGCTGCTCACATAATAGAATAAAGTGTACAGCCTTATAATACGACAAAAAATTACGTAATGTGACAGATTCGTTTACTCCTGTGCTGTAAAAGCTAGTCCTATTGGGGAAAGTGTGAGTACGCTAATCCAAGTTTTATGTCAGATTTGCAAACTGCTCGATTTCTCCAGCGACAGCATGTTTATAACATGAAGACATGCAGATCGAAAAGGTTGACAGTGTTACATTTCTGGGACTACAACTCGATAATAAATTCAGTTGGGAAGGGCATAGCACATTTTTTCATTCTATTATTTCATAAGGGAGCATATTCTGTGGTAACTTATCAAACGTAGCAAAAGTTTTTCGCATGTAAAAGCGTGTAATAAAAATCGTTTGTGGTATCAATTCAAGAACATCATGTAGGAACCTGTTCAAGGAACTTTGTATTCTAACCACTGCTTCCTAGTATATTTATTCCTTTATGAAATTTGTTTCAAGTATTTCCAACCAATAGCTTAATACATAATATCAGTACTAGAAATGGGAACAGCAATCTACATAAAGACCTAAAATTAGTTACCTTGGTCCAAAAGGGGTCCAATATTCAGGAACATGCATTTTCAATAAACTGCCAGCAAGTCAGCAACCATTAAAAACTTGGTTTCAGATAAGGCACGGTTTACAGTGTGTTTGAAAGACTATTTGATACAGAAGTGTCTGATTCCACCCGTCATCAATATGCCGGAAATGGCTATTTTAAGTGTCTCTATGACGTCACTACATACACATGGCAACAAACACGAAGATACATATAAATAATACAATAACATTTCCCACCAAAAATACAATCAAACCAATGGGACAACTGCGGGAAGTTGGGGGTTTTAGGGTGAGGACAAGCTAGTAAAAAAAACACACCATGATCCCAAAACACAAAATGAAGAACAAAAAGAAAAAAAAAAATACAGCATTCTGCTACACCAATAAAAATCTGCAGGAATCGGACACTTCCCTTGAACAATATAGGTCAACTATAGGTGACCATACCAAAACACCAATACCCACAACTAAAAGTACGAAAATTGGAATCAGACATTTCCCTTGACCTACATAGGTCAACCTCAGATGACGATACTAAAACATCAACACACACAACTATGAAAATGGGAATCGGTCATTTCCGGTGACCTATATAGGTCCACCACAGCTACTGATGCCAAAAAACCAACACCTACAACTGCGAAAAATAAAACCACAATCCCAAAAGTCCACAAATCAATCATCCCTACATAAATTAAATCACATTCAATACTTCATAAATACCCAAAACATCACAGCTAGAAAAAAAAAATATATTAATTACCACCAGCAAATTCCGGCACTGCAACCTAGATCGACAGCCCCCCCCCCCCCCAAACACACACACACACAGACACACAAAAACCAACTCATAAACACCGTGCCGTAATGACATTCACACACCACAACACCTTTACGTCGAAGCAGACGGGTGGAATCAGACGCTTCCATTGACCCCTCCTTCTACTCTGTAGATGAATATCGTAACAGAGACTGCAGTATTCAGCAACATTGCTAATAAATGACATCACATTGTGTTCAGTGAGGAATATCAGTTCTGCACTACCCCAGATGATGATCGTCAGGAAGTATGGCAATGACCTAAGAAGAGATCCCATTCTTCCAGTGTTTTTGAGAGGCACAGCAGTGTTACACCTGGTGTTTGGTGTGAGGAGCCATTGGGTATACTTCATATCACAGCTGGTAGTGATTGACAGAACTCTGATGGCATAACAATATCATGGACATCCTGTGGTCTCACATGTTACCTTCCAAGTGACAATATTGTGGTGCTGTTTTCCAATAGGAAAATGCTCATCCGTAGGACTCCATATGTCACTATGAACTGTCTGCGTGACACTGAGGTATTCCTGTGGCCAGCAAGATCCCCATATAGAGTATGGGAGGGACAAGCTCAGATGTCATCTGTAGCCCAGGGTCAGTGCACAGGACATCCAGAACCAGATGCAGTAATTGCGGGGAGGGGGGCAGCTTGTCTCAGAAGAGGATACGATGGTTTTGTGAGACTCTTCCCAAATGAATTGGTGCATGCATTCAGGCCAGAGGGGTGCAACATCATACTGCTAAGTGGGCTTGTACTGCCAAGTTCTTCGTAAATTTGACTAAAGTTTGTTGTCATTAAAATATCACATATCTTGAAATTTAATTCCTCCTCCATTTCTAGGTGCTTAACTTTTTTTGCCAGGCAGTGTAAATACGAGGTGCATTCAAGTTCTAAGGCCTCCAATTTTTTTTCTAATTAACTACTCACCCGAAATCGATGAAACTGGCGTTACTTCTCGACGTAATCGCCCTGCAGACGTACACATTTTTCACAACACTGACGCCATGATTCCATGGCAGCGGCGAAGGCTTCTTTAGGAGTCTGTTTTGACCACTGGAAAATCGCTGAGGCAATAGCAGCACGGCTGGTGAATGTGCGGCCACGGAGAGTGTCTTTCATTGTTGGAAAAAGCCAAAAGTCACTAGGAGCCAGGTCAGGTGAGTAAAGAGCATGAGGAATCACTTCAAAGTTGTTATCACGAAGAAACTGTTGGGTAACGTTAGCTCGATGTGCGGGTGTGTTGTCTTGGTGAAACAGCACACGCGCAGCCCTTCCCGGACGTTTTTGTTGCAGTGCAGGAAGAAATTTGTTCTTCAAAACATTTTCGTAGGATGCACCTGTCACCATAGTGCCCTTTGGAACGCAATGGGTAAGGATTACGCCCTCGTTGTCCCAGAACATGGACACCATCATTTTTTCAGCACTGATGGTTACCCGAAATTTTTTTGGTGGCGGTGAATCTGTGTGCTTCCATTGAGCTGACTGGCGCTTTGTTTCTGGATTGAAAAATGGCATCCACGTCTCATCCATTGTCACAACCGACGAAAAGAAAGTCCCATTCGTGCAGGATTGTGTGCACAGAACCCACAGAAATGCCAACTCTGGAGGCGATCTGTTCAACAGTCATTCAGCGATCCCCCAAAACAATTCTCTCCACTTTCTCGATCACGTCCGACCGGCTTGTGTGAGCCCGAGGTGGTTTCGGTTTGTTGCCACACAATGTTCTGCCTTCATTAAACTGTCGCACCCACGAACGCACTTTCAACACATCCATAACTCCATGACCACATGTCTCCTTCAACTGTCGATGAATTTCAATAGGTTTCACACCACGCAAATTCTGAAAACGAATGATTGCACGCTGTTCAAGTAAGGTAAACGTCGCCATTTTAAGTATTTAAAACGGTTCTCATTCTCGCCGCTGGCGGTAAAATTCCACCTGCCGTACGGTGCTGCCATCTCTGGGACGTATTGACAATGAATGCAGCCTCATTTTAAAACAATGCGCATGTTTCTATCTCTTTCCAGTCCGGAGAAAAAAAATCGGAGGCCTTAGAACTTGAATGCACCTCATATATGACGACATGCTGAAAACCAGCTAAAAGTTAAAGTAAAATCTTCAAAAATATCTGCAGAAATTCTATGAAGACAAGATAATAAATTACATGACTGTTGAAGATGGCCATGTATGTAATCCAGTTTGACTAAAATAAAGGTAAACAGTCAGCTTTTCTATATATCAACTTCTCTGTATTACTGACGAACTGTAACTGTGCATCTCTAGAGGTGAGTAGGGAGAGCAGGTAGGATTTGCCGCGGGGAGAGGAGGGGTGGGGTGGTGGTAAAAAGCTGCTCCTCCGTGTACTGTAAGTGGCAGGTAACACAAACTTGTGCTTTGAGCTTACACGAGTACCTGATAACTGGCAGCCTTTTCCAAACTGAAGTAGAAGGCAACCCTCGTAATGAGTCAACAACATCATCACTCATTTTCGAAAAAATCACAATGAAAATATTGCAACAAAACACAGAAAGCAACAGAATAGCTCATTGACAAAGCAGATGACAATGCAATAAACACCAGCTAACAGTACACTGCATGGTTGGTAACAAACATCTGTGAATTGCTACAGCATGAGGTCTCCTGTCTGTTGCCAACTGCTACTGATCAGAACTGGGTATTTCATGTCCCATGTTATAGTTCCCACATAGTAATGTCTTACAGAGAGGGAACATTTCGTTTGAAGAAGAATTATATGCTGGCACCTTGTTTCATTCTATTCCATAATAGCACTACTCACAAGCACTTAAAACAATCAATCATTTGACACAAGTACACAGCAGACATTTCATAACATAATGGGAGAGATAACAGCCACCCACATTCACTAGCAACTCAGTCTATACAGGATCCCTACATCTGCTTCCAACGTCCATTTCAGCATATGATGTGTATGATTGACAGTCCCTTTGTAGGCAGGCATAAGTCAATTTCAAATGAGTCCCTTGGAGTCAAGGTACAGAGCAAAGAGCCTCACTTACTCCATGTGAGTCATAAACCTATGTATGTTTCACATTAGTGTGGAAGATATTGTATCAGTGATATTTCTTTTTTTTTTTTTCCTTATACTGCCATTTAGCTGAGCTTGCAGCTCATGAGAAACTGCATGGAAACATGATCCCCATGATCTGACAGCTTTTGTGCTAAAACACCTTTGTCCAATATATGTGCTGTAGGAAATGTATAACATATGCTGACTTTAATTCAATTTATTTACTGACCGGTTTCAGTCCAGAACCATGCACATAGTACTGTACAGAAACAAAACAAAAACTGCAGTAAGTGCAGTGACCCAGTTGTGATAATAACATTCATAAGAAGATTTCTACATCAAATATGCAGTTATAAAACCTTTGTTTGTTAACATTCCATATTATACATTTACTGAAATTCAAGGAGCACAATTAAAGTCAAGCAGAACAATTTTGAACACAGTAACTGTGTGAAGTGTAGGCACTAATCACTGCAAATGACGACATTAAACTGTCTCAGGATAGTCAGCAACAGAATCACGTTCCATCACAGTATCAAGGTCAAGCACAATGTAGTACAAAGATGACATAGACATGGAACACACTTGACGACATGAATGATTACAAGGTCAAAATGTGAAACATACATACATAAATTACTACTATACTGTAGCTTATGTAAAACATGTATTTTTTGTACATGTGTTTTATATTTTGACCTTGTAATCTTTGATGTCTTCAAGTATGGTCCATGCTTGTGTTATCTTTCTACTCCATGGTGCTTGACCATGATATTGTGATCATATATAAAGGAGGGAGGTGAATGTGAGTACAAACATAAAATAAACTCAAAGGGTACAGCTTGTTACACCAATCTATCCTCCCTCATATATGGCAAGGCTCTAAAAAGTATGCAAATGTGTTGAGATTAATAAATGGAAAATGTGGGATATGATCGTCTCACATAACAACTCTAAATTAATGTGGAAATGGGATGCTCAATTCCTATCAATTTTCACAAGCTTATCTGCAACTCTGGCACTTGTTCCTGCAATTTTTCTGTAAATTAGGGCTTATCTGCAAAGTCTCCTTGAGCTACAGCATTATAGCTTGCAACCTACAGCAGTTCTTTGCCTAATGGCTTGTATCTTTTGTAGAGACCAGGGCAAGGGATACAGACGAGTAAGTGAGATGTTACAATTTATTACAAAATCCTTATTTTGATCTTGAACATGGGAATATTTGAAGCAGTTTTCTCAGTGTGGAGAAACCCATGAATCCACAATTTTGGACTGCTATTAACACAATGAAGTTATCCACAGGAAACCAATATATTAAAACACACAAAGAAAATAAAGGTAGGATTTCATTCCAGCCCTTAGGAAAAATTACTACGTGTATCGAGAGAGAACCAATCTGCAGGAAACAAGTAAGAAGCTAATGAGGCATCAGAATGATAAAGAGATGAGTATGAGGGTGCCGGTGCAAGTGCACATTACCTACCACAGAAGCCTTGCCACGCTGGTAGTGGGCTGCTTGCAGAACGGGATGTGAGCACATGTTTTACTATAACAGCGGATATCACATGCATCCTTATGAAATGTGACTGGATATCTATTGTGAGTTTCTTGGACATGTCTGACTTCTAAGTAATGAGTTCAGCACATGTTACAACTGAGATGATGGCAGACTTGCACACTAACTTTCACAAACATCCAAAATCAGCTGACCATGACTAGATATTGCTTCAGACTGGGACTCGTGAGCATGTCTCTGTCGGTTTTATTTCCTTATTTGATGTGCTTGCTTTACAAAACATAATTTACGCCATCAGTCTTACGAGGGACCTCTCCTGCTGTTGTACTGCTGAGTGGCTGGAGGGGACTTTTTTTCCCTCATGTTTGCTAAGCCAGAGTGGCATCAGTCCAGATACATGGGAAAAAAGGTGTTCTACCATGATGTGAGCTAGGAAGTAAGTTTCAGTGCAACAGCTTCTTTCTTTCTTTTTAATGAGCATGCCATCGGGGGACTATTTTAATAAATTTATTTCCATTTACATAAAAATTATCCAGACCTTCTCATCCTATGTTCCTTTTTTCTGTGGCATTGCTAACGTCCATAGGTGTTGTTTGACTGGCCGTAAAGTCTCGAGGACGAGGCTACCCGTACGGACGGAATGGAATGTAAACTGCCCTTGACTGTGGTCATTTGTTGATAATCTCGTCCACAGTTTGAAACTGTGCTTGGATGATATTAATTAGATATTTCATAATGTCATCTCAGTAAGGGCTGCACGAAATGGTCGTTGGGATCTCTCCGTGTGTGTGTGTGTGTGTGTGTGTGTGTGTGTGTGTGTGTGTGTGTGTGTGTGTCACAATATGACTGTTCACAATGTGAGGCAGTATTGATTCATCCTATGCCTTACCTTAGAAAACAGACTGAAGAAAAGCAAACCTGCATTTACAGCATTTGTAAATTCAGAGAAAGTTTTTGACAATGTTAACTGGAATAGACTTTTTGAAATTCTTGGAGGTAGCAGGGATAAAATACAGAGACAAAATGTTATCTACGCCTTGTACAGAAACCAGATATTGGAGTCAAATGACACGAAATGGAAGCAGTAGTTGAGAAGGAATGGGAGAGGGTTGTAGGCTGTGTGATGTTATTCAGCCTGTACTCTGAGTAAGCTGTAAAGGAAAACAAAGGGGAATTGGGAAGGGAATTAAAAGTTCAGGAAGAAGAAATAAAAACTTCAAAAGTTTTCTGATGACACTGTAATGCGGTCAGGGACAGCAAACAATGTGTAAGATCAGTTAAATGGAATGTAAACTGCCATAAAAAGAGCTTATGAGATGAATGTCAAAAAATCTAAAACAATGGCAACAGAGTGTATTAAACGTGCAAACAAAGTTGACACTCAGTGCGCTAACTGATGGGAGCAGCTGTAAATGGGAAATGCCTTTGCAGCCACTCCCATCACCCTCCGCGCCGAGTGTCAACTTTGTACGCATATTCAATAGTAAAATTACATCAGGTGATGTTGGGGAATTGGATTAGGAAATCAGACTATGAAATTAGCACATGAGTTTTGCTATTTGAGCAGTAAGATAACTGACAATGGCAAAACAGAGAGGAAACTAAATGCAGACTAACACTAGCATGAAAAACAGTCGTAAAAAGGGAAATAATTTACAAGGGGCATTCAATAAAAAACTGCAATTTTTTAAAGAATTTATTATGACAATGGAATACAATGCTTATTTACTTTTCAATGGAACCTCCCTCAAGTTGTATGCACTTATGCCAGCACTTGACAAGCTTCTCAATTCCACATGCAGAGAATTTTTGGAGGTACATGCGTAACCAGCTATGCATTGCTTCCTGACTTCATCACTATTAATGAACCTTGAGCCACTAAGAGCTTCTTTCAGTGGGTTAAAAATGTGATAACCTGAAAGTTCCAGATCTGGGAAATGTGGAGGGAAAGGCAAACAAACAAAAGCCAGGTCTCCCTGCAAACATCCATGCCCCTTTCCTTTACTTCTGAGGTAAAATGTTTAGAAACCCACCTTGAAAATACTGTCTTGATCATTAGTACATCATGAACAATATGGTGGACTGATCTGACACATGTTCAATGTTGCTGCAATGTTACCCACCATATTTCTGTTTACCTGTAACAACTCACACGACATTGTTCTCTGTGACTCCACAGACAGGGTGTCCTGGGCACGACAAACCTTCAGAACTTGTTATGCCCCAATGAACTAACATTTGTGTTTGACTTAAACATGTTTCACCATATTGGACTGCCATCCAGTGGTGAATTCTGATTGGTTTCAAACCTTCAGATAACAGGACCCTAATGACACTTTGCTGCTCCAACATTGGTACAAACCTGCAAGGGTACCGCCATCTTGTTTCACTGATACACAACATGCCATTTGCAGGCAGGAGAGCCAGCCTCATCTGATAATAGTTTTAGGACACCACCACAAAATAATAAAGGAGCACGAACTTTGTCGAAGTTTTGTAATTTTTATACAACTGTCGCAGTTATATATTGACTGGAGCTTGTATAAATCTAAATCTCGGGGAGACTTTTATGACGGTATTTGTTTGGAGTGTAGCCTTGTTCAGAAATGAAATGTGGACAATAAGCACTATAGACAAGAAAAGAATAAGAGCTTTTGAATGTGGCTGTGCAGAAGAATGCTGAAAATTAAATCTGTAAATCAGATAACTAGCTAAAAGTTACTGATGTGAATTGTGGAGAAAAAAAAATCTGTGATGTAACATGACTAAAAGAAAGAATTTGTTGAGGAGGCAAATCCTGAGGCATCAAGGAATAATCATTTTGATTATGAAGGCAAAAATTGCAGAAGGAGACCAAAGCTTGACTACAGTGAGCTAAATCAGGTAGATGTAAGATGCAACAGTTATGAAGAGAAGAAGACTGGAGGTGAGAGCTGCATCACACCAGGTTTTCAACAGAAGATTGTGTTATAACATTAAGTTGAACACATATTTCAAAGACGACACAATACATGTAAGTCACAGATCAGGTAAACAAGGTAAGACGTGTGTACATGGTAACAGTCAAATCAGCACTGAGTCCAAGTCTAGCAGCTGCTGGCTGGCTGGCCGCTTAGGTGGTGCAGCTGCTGCATGGCTGGCAGACAGTGCCGCATGTAGAGGATGCGCGTAACTGCGCAGCACCACTTTGAAAGATCGGCGAGTCACAACACTTTTCCCCCCTTTGAATTTTTTGCACTGGTCTTAATGGAGGTGGCCTGTGGATTGCTAACGTCCATAGGTGTTGTTTGACTGGCCGTAAAGTCTCGAGGACGAGGCTACCCGTACGGACGGAAGTGTCCCTGATGATAACAGGTCGAGATGACAGGAGACGTGGGGGGTCGGGTCTGCTGGGGCCCTGTGCCCCTATCTGCCCATTGCGGCAAGTCCGGCTGTTTTAACAGGAGACATGGGTGATGTGTCGGTGTCCTTAGGAGAAGGAGGCGAATAGAGTTGCTCCGACAGATGATGGTCATCTGGTTCCTGCATGGGCATGTCTCCTGGTGGCATCAGTTCTTGTGCTGGCACTGAGATGATGGTGAGAGTACTGCGTTGTGAGTAATGAGAGATTCCAGTATCCCGAGCGTCAGGTAGAGCCGAAGGTGCAGAACAGGTGTTGCTGGCACACGAGGCCGAAGCTGGTCCGAATGACGCACTGCAACACCCGTGTCCATCTGGATTTCATACAGGCGTCGGCCACGGTGTCGTAAGATGCGGCCAGGACTCCATTTTGGCTGCCTGCCATATACCCGTACCCACCCAAGGTCGCCGGCGGTGAACCGGCCAAGAGAAGGCACCCACGGCCATGAGATGGAAGGCTGCAGAAGATGAAGTAGCATGCAGGGCTGTCGGCCATGTAATAGCTCAGCCGGGCTGTGGTCGCCCATCGGGGTGAAACAGTAAGAAGCCAGAAATTGAAGAAGCGCATCAGCAGCAACAGAAGAAGTCAGGAGTTTCCTCATCTGAGCCTTAAATGTGGGGACCGGTTGTTCAGTCTCACCGTTTGACTGTGGATGTAACAGAGGGGCCGTGACATGCATGACACCGTGACGGGCACAAAAATCCGCAAAATCAGAAGAGGCAAATTGCGGACCATTATCAGTAACAAGAGTAGAGGGAAGGCCTTCCAAAGAGAAAATGCGAGCTAGAGCATTGGTGGTTGCCGCGGTGGTAGGCGACGTGCAACGGACAATAAAAGGAAAGTTAGAGTAGGCCTCAATAACGGGAAGCCAATAAGTACCTAAAAAAAGGTCCTGCGAAGTCAGCATGAATACGCTCCCAGGGCTTCTCAGGTGAAGGCCACGGTGACAAAGATGACTTCGGGGCGAGGGCCTGTGACGCACAAGGGCCGCAGGCAGCGACCAGGTGTGCGATTTCTGAGTCAATGCCGGGCCAGTACACATGACGGCATGCCAGAGATTTTGTGCGGCTCAGAAGTCTTAGCTGATGGATGATCTGGCCAACCCTTCTGAATACAGCGTAAAACCTGGGAGAGGGTAGGATCAGAACCCGTAGCAGCCGCCAGCCAGTCCCCGGTGATGGGGAACCCGTCCACAGCTCGCTGCTCGGCAACATCCAGGTGGAAACACAAAAGTTTGTCCCTATCAAATGCCAGATCAGGACCCATGGAAAGGTGATACAGTGCATCAGCATTCGCATGTTGAGCCGTCGGCCAGAAATGAATCTCATAACTGAAACGAGACAAGTAAAGAGCCCAATGCTGGAGGCGGTGTGCAGCCTTGTTGGGAAGTGACGTTGATGGATGAAAGAAGGAAACAAGTGGTTTGTGGTCCATAACAAGATGAAATTTGGATCCATAGAGAAAAACACCAAACTTATGAAGAGCATAATTAATGCCCAAAGCTTCTTTTTCAATTTGAGAAAACCGTTGGGCATCCGTGAGTGTTTTGGAGGCATAAGCAATAGGTTGTTCAGAACCGACAGAAAAACGGTGCGAAAGGACTGCACCAACCCCGTATTGAGAGGCGTCCGTGGCAAGAACAAGATGTTGGCCAGGTCGATAAGTAGCCAGGCACGGAGCCTGTTTCCGCATAGTCTTCAAAATCTGGAAAGCTGCATCGCATGACGCGGACCAGTGAAAATGCACGTTTTTATGCAACAGGCAATGCAACGGCTGAGCCACCGAAGCAGCAGACGGTAAGAACCTATGATAGTATGCTATTTTCCCCAAGAAGGCCTGCAGTTCCTTAACAGATGTAGGGCAAGGAAGGTCATCGATCACAGCAACAGTTTGCTGAAGCGGACGAATACCATCCCGAGAGAGTTGAAACCCCAAGTACATAATAGATGCCTGAAAAAAATTTTGATTTCTGAAGGTTACACTTCAGACCGGCAGTCTGTAAGACATGAAAAAGTGTGCAGAGATTCTGAAGATGTTCTTCAGTGGTGGAGCCAGTGACACCCAGGGACAGGGAGCAATAATTGTTCCAAGAATCGCTGAAAGAGAGCAGGTGTGCTGGCAACCCTGAATGGCAATCGTTGGTATTGATAGAGGCCGAAAGGCATGTTAAGGACTAGGAACTGCTGGGAAGCAGCATCATGAGGAAGTTGATGATAAGCTTCTGACAGGTCAAGTTTAGAAAAATACTGGCCTCCAGCAAGTTTAGTGAACAATTCCGTCACATTGGGGCATAGGGTAAGTGTCGATGAGGCATTGAGCATTTACAGTGGCTTCGAAATGGCCACAGAGGTGAGTATCACCATTGGGCTTAGCAACGACAACGACAGGAGAGGACCACTCACTGGAAGTGACAGGAAGCAAAACCCCTGAAGCAGTGAGACGATCCAGCTCCCGTTTGACCCGATCATGAAGGGCCACAGGAATGGGCCGAGCCTGAAAAAACTTAGGCCGAGCAGTGGGTTTGAGCGTGATATGAGCTTCAAAGTCATTTGCACGGCCTAACCCAGGAGAAAAAAAGGGACGAAAATGTCGTCAACAAGGAATCCAAGTGAGCATAAGGAATAGCATCAGAGACAATATTGACAGAGTTATCTATGGAGAACCCAAAAACGCAAAAGGCATCAAAACCAAGAAGATTCTCCGTGTTACTATGGTCGACCACAAATATGGGAACAGTGCAAACGACAGATTTGTAAGATACCTCAGCATCAAATTGTCCCAAGAGAGAAATCTTCTGTTTATTGTACGTCCGTAGTTCCCTAGTGACAGGTGATAGGGTTGGAGAAGCCAACTGAAGATACGTCTGAGAATTGATGATAGTGGCAGCAGAACCAGTATCCATCTGCATACAAACATCCCGACCAAGTATTTGGATAGTGAGGAATAACTTCCCTGAAAGGGGAGAGGTACCATTGACAGACAATACAGAAGCAGAATCAGCGTCACGGTCATGAACATCAGGTATGCGGTCGGATTTGCAAACGGATGACACATGACCCTTCTTTTTGCAGTTGTGACACACGGCCCAACATTGGGGACAATCCTCCCGTGAATGTTTCGTAAAACACTGTAGACATGAAGGAAGTTTCTGGGGGTTTTGCTGCAGGTTCTTAGAGGTTTGTTTACGGTTAGGCCGAGGCTGTGCTTGGGAGCGTACTGCGGCCACGTCGGCTGGTGGGGACACGCCGCACATGTGGTCAACAGCGCACAGAGGTTGTATTTCCCCGACGTTGCCCCATGCCTCTATTTGCGCTCCAGTGGCGCAAGAAATTTCAAAAGACTGGCGATGGATAGGACTTCATCTAGAGTCGGATTTGCCAACTGAGGGGCATGTTGCCTAACTTCTTTGTCGAGCGTCGACCGGATAATAGCATCCGTACCATGGAATCGGCGTAGGATTCTCTGTGAACGTCAGTAACAAATTGACACTTTTGACTGAGGCCGTGAAGTTCAGCAGCCCAAGTGCGATAGGATTGATTCGGTTGTTTTTGACAACGATAAAAGGCAACACGAGAGGCTACCACATGTGTATGCTTTTGAAAATATATGGACAGAAGTGAGCACATTTCAGCAAAGGACAAAAGATGCAGGATCTTTCAAAGGAGCCAATTGCAACAACAACCGATACATTTGAGGTGAAATCAATGAAAGGAACAGAGACTTACATGTTTGTTCATCCGCGACATGAAATGCCAAGAAGTGCTGTCGAAGACGTTTTTCGTAATCAGACCAGTCTTCCGCCACCTCATCGTAAGGAAGAAAAGGAGATATGGACAATGACGAGAGCATTGGATGCCGCGATGAAATCACAAATCGCCGATGTGAGAAGTGTTTGCTGTTCAATGAGACCTTGCAATAGTTGCTCTAAAGTAGCCATGGAAACCTATGGGTCAACGATGAAAAAGAAAAATTCACTACCTTGTCGCCAATTGTTATAACGTCAAGTTGAACACATATATTTCAAAGACAACACAATACATGTAAGTCACAGATCAGGTAAACAAGGTAAGACGTGTGTACACGGTAACAGTCAAATCAGCACTGAGTACAAGTCTAGCGGCCGCTGGCTGGCTGGTCACTTAGGTGGCGCAGCTGCTGCATGGCTGGCAGACAGCACCGCATGTAGAGGACACGCGTAACTGCGCAGCGGCACTTTGAAAGATCAGCGAGTCACAACAGATTGTAGCTAACAATGAAGGCTTAGCTTAAGAAGAACTACCTGACTTTACTGCATGCCAGTTTATTCCTTGTGGGGTGTTAAATTCATATAATGTCCTGTAGGTCTCTGATACTGTCTATGTATTAAGAACCTCATAACATCCAAAGTATTATGTTCACTGAATATGGCACAGGGAAAACACTTCCACACTACTGCAGGATAATTCAACACCATTGATATTTTTATTTGCTCTCTTGCCCTTGATGACACTGCTCAGCAGGAAGAACTCAATGATTTGCATTCTAGTGACCACTTCATGAATTGAATACACTTATCAGATTGAGCAGTGTCTTAATGGAAGAAGCGCAATAAGGCTAATTGGGTGCTACATGGGACTGCCTCCTATTGTGCCATGCATTATGTCTTTTTTTTTCAAATTACATTTGCCTGTGTAGTGCATCAAGAATGATTGTATAAATACCTCTATGCATCTTTTCTTCCTGAATCGTACAGGAATGTCACATAGCATGTTGCAGCATATTCATAGCTACTGGGTTTTGAACCTTTGTTATGCATGATGACTGCTATTTTCAAAGTGTCTGCCATTTAAGGATTTTCAGTATCTCTGTGACACTCACCCATGACTTAAACAAACCTGTGACCATTCATGCTGCACTTCTTTGTATACATTCAAGATCACTTGTTAGTGTATTTGGTATGGGTCCCATAATGTAAGGAATACTCTAGGGTTGGTTGCACAAGCATTTTGTAAGAAACCTCCTTTGTAGACTGATAACAACCAGTGAAACAAAGTCTGCCATTTAATTTACCTACATCTGAGTCAAAGTGATCATTTCATATCCCCACAAATTGTTACACTCAGGTATTTCGATGGATTCATTTTGTGAAAGGCAGTTTTAAATATGTAAGCATTTAAAGCAAGTTGTTAAGTTCTACACCACTTTGAAATATTATCATGAACTGAGTATTTATGCATCTTTTTTTGGCCAGTACTTTATTATATATAATGTCTTCATCTCCAAAAAAAATCTGAAGGTACTATTCATACTCTTCCAGGAAGTTTCACTATTCATACTGCCTGTCAGATCATTAATGTATAAGATCAGCAGTGGTCCTAACAAAATCTCATTAGAATACCAGAATTTACTTCTCCATGTGTGAAGGACACACCATCTCAGGTAATGTGCAGCGTCCTCCTCATCAAGAAATCCTCCTCATTCAGTCACAAATTTCCACCTGAAATCCCGTATTATCATATGTTACTTAATACACATAGATGTGGCACTGAGTCAGTTGTGTTTTGAAAATCAGGAAATACTATATTCATGTAATTGCCTTGATCCCATGGCTTTCAGGATGTCATGTGAAATAAATGTAAGTTTGTTTCGATGACCAATGGCTGGTTGACATTGGAGATGGTTTTGTTCAAAATAAGTTGATACTTTTGATCTCAGAATTGTTTCTAAATTTGCATGGGTCTACTAATTCAGGTTTTTCAGCATTTCTGTTATGATCTCCCAGTAGTCAAACTAACCTGTGACCATCCGTGCTATCCTTTCTTGAATGTTCTTGAATATCCTATTTAGTATAGTCCTATTTGGTGTGCCACCCTAATACTTGAGAAATATTTGAAGACAGGACATACAAATGTTATGGGACAATCTTATTTATAGATTGACTGCATTTTCCCAGTATACTGCCAATGAACCAAAGTATGCTGCCTGCTCTACGTATAAATGACCTTATGTGATCATTCAGTTTCATATCCCGACAATTTGGATGAATTGACTGTTCCAGCTGAGACTTACTGATAATGTAGTCATAGGATATTACTATTCTGCATTTTATGAAGTGCACAATTTTAAATATTTGTACAATAAAGGCAAGTTGCCTATCTTTGCATAAATTTGAAATCTTATTGAGATCTGATTGGATTTTTATACAATGCCTTTCAGATAGCACTGGATTACAAATAATTGCATAGTGTTATTTTGAATTGTAAAAGCTTTGGACATTCAGTGGGTTCAACTTGGCTTGGAATACTTCCACTAGTGGCATTATATCTGATACATCTAGAAACTGATTACTGTCGATGTACCATTGATAAACTGTTGTTATTAAATAAACAACAGTAATATAGACAAGTTTGTTGTGTTACCTAGTTTCATTTGCAAAATCCATCTTCAACAATGACAGATGAGAACACAGCCAGCAGGCCTGCTATGATGATGTAAGACTGGGATCCTCATAAGGGGAACTATTTTTCAGAAGTGTAATTTGGCCCTAGACAAATTATGATGAGCCAAAATTCAGTCAAAGCCCAATTGTACACTTTTGTTCTTCCTCCCTAAGACGAGCTTCAGTTCACAAGAGGAAGTTGTAACCTGCAAATGGGCATTCCAAGTTGGTATGTGTTGAAATTTTAGTAAGCAGACTTGTGCGTAGCAACTTGGTGAGTTGGGATGATATTAAAACTGAATTTACTGAGGGACAGCAGATATTGATTAGTGTCATACACATCAAAATTCTTCAGGCAAAGTATTGGACGTTTCAAGACTTCATACAGGTGCAGTCATCACGTCAACATTACAAAATAATGCGTCATTGCAGTCAGTGCTACGAGAGTATATGCCGGGTATCAGTCTGCAGCCTAGGAGATGATGTGTCTCATTGACTCAGTGCCATGAGCTCTTCATCATGCAATTTCAGTGGGCTGTATCAGGGGAAACTGCAGGCAACACTGAAAACTTCTATCTAGAGCTAAGTACATGCAGAAACTGCAGATTTTATGTATTGTGAGTTTGTGTTTCAGCTGTGGCAGAGCAAATTAAAAAATCACCAAGTGAATGTGATTCAGAAAAGCAAGCTTGTGAGTCTGCCAGCTCTAGATTAATCACGGAATTGCCGACAGAAACAAATCCATTGCATCTTATTACAAATAAAACTGGGAGAGTTTGACTGATTCCTTGGGAACGTAGAATCAAAATTTGAAGATTTAAACTAATAGTATGAGGATAAGTTTGGGGGGGAATCAAAGGCAGCATGAACACAACATTTAAAGGATTGGAGGTAAAATTTGCAGAAGTTGAAAACACGTTCTTTGGCAAAGGGAAGCAGTTGAGGGAAATTTAGAGGACAGTATTAGAGATAACAGGTTGCAGCACAATAAGCAAGAGAGAGAAGTAAAATCTGCGTGAAAAGCTTAACAATAACATTATGCATGTGAAATCTGAGTTAGAATGTGTTGTGGAATCTCAAACTAATGTGAGTAGTTTTGCATCTAAGCTACCAGAAGTGGTAGATTGTGCTGAGGCCGAAGAAACTAATAAGTTTTGTATTCCTTATGTTCAGACTGTCATGCAGGGAGCAGTGTCTAAACAATTTTCAGGTGACATTGAGTATCATGCTGTTGATTTTTTGGCTTTTTGTATAGATTGTTTTGTCAGGCAGATGTTGGATGAAGTGAAAATAAATTTTGTAAAGCAGCAGTTAGTGGGTTCTGCTGTGTAATACCTAAACAACTAGCTTGCAGTATCATACCATTTATATTTTTCTCATTATTAATTTCTATGAATGTTTTCTTTTCCTCATTAGTAATAAGAAATTTGTACATTGCTGCAGTATATATATATATATATATATTATATATATATGATGTGACTTACCAAATGAAAGTGCTGGCAGGTCGACAGACACACAAACATACACACAAAATTCAAGCTTTCGCAACAAACTGTTGCCTCATCAGGAAAGAGGGAAGGAGAGGGAAAAGACGAAAGGATGTGGGTTTTAAGGGAGAGGGTAAGGAGTCATTCCAATCCCGGGAGCGGAAAGACTTACCTTAGGGGGAAAAAAGGACGGGTATACACTCGCGCACACACACACACACACATATCCATCCACACATATACATACACAAGCAGACATATTTAAAGACAAAGAGTTTGGGCAGAGATGTCAGTCAAGGCAGAAGTGCAGAGGCAAAGATGTTGTTGAATGACAGGTGAGGTATGAGTGGCGGCAACTTGAAATTAGCGGAGATTGAGGCCTGGTGGATAACGGGAAGAGAGGATATATTGAAGAGCAAGTTCCCATCTCCGGAGTTCGGATAGGTTGGTGTTAGTGGGAAGTATCCAGATAACCCGGACGGTGTAACACTGTGCCAAGATGTGCTGGCCGTGCACCAAGGCATGTTTAGCCACAGGGTGATCCTCATTACCAACAAACACTGTCTGCCTGTGTCCATTCATGCGAATGGACAGTTTGTTGCTGGTCATTCCCACATAGAATGCGTCACAGTGTAGGCAGGTCAGTTGGTAGATCACGTGGGTGCTTTCACACGTGGCTCTGCCTTTGATCGTGTACACCTTCCGGGTTACAGGACTGGAGTAGGTGGTGGTGGGAGGGTGCATGGGACAGGTTTTACACCGGGGGCAGTTACAAGGGTAGGAGCCAGAGGGTAGGGAAGGTGGTTTGGGGATTTCATAGGGATGAACTAAGAGGTTACGAAGGTTAGGTGGACGGCGGAAAGACACTCTTGGTGGAGTTGGGAGGATTTCATGAAGGATGGATCTCATTTCAGGGCAGGATTTGAGGAAGTCGTATCCCTGCTGGAGAGCCACATTCAGAATCTGATCCAGTCCCGGAAAGTATCCTGTCACAAGTGGGGCACTTTTGTGGTTCTTCTGTGGGAGGTTCTGGGTTTGAGAGGATGAGGAAGTGGCTCTGGTTATTTGCTTCTGTACCAGGTTGGGAGGGTAGTTGCGGGATGCGAAAGCTGTTGTCAGGTTGTTGGTGTAATGCTTCAGGGATTCCGGACTGGAGCAGATTCGTTTGCCACGAAGACCTAGGCTGTAGGGAAGGGACCGTTTGATGTGGAATGGGTGGCAGCTGTCGTAATGGAGGTACTGTTGCTTGTTGGTGGGTTTGATGTGGACGGACGTGTGAAGCTGGCCATTGGACAGGTGGAGGTCAACATCAAGGAAAGTGGCATAAGATTTGGAGTAGGACCAGGTGAATCTGATGGAACCAAAGGAGTTGAGGTTGGAGAGGAAATTCTGGAGTTCTTCTTCACTGTGAGTCCAGATCATGAAGATGTCATCAATAAATCTGTACCAAACTTTGGGTTGGCAGGCCTGGGTAACCAAGGCGGCTTCCTCTAAGCAACCCATGAATAGGTTGGCGTACGAAGGGGCCATCCTGGCTGTTCCCTTTAATTGTTGGTAGGTCTGGCCTTCAAAAGTGAAGAAGTTGTGGGTCAGGATGAGGTAACGAGGAAAGAGGTTTTAGGTAGGGTGGCAGGTGATTGGCGTGAAAGGAAGTGCTCCATCGCAGCGAGGCCCTTGACGTGCGGAATATTTGTGTATAAGGAAGTGGCATCAATGGTTACAAGGATGGTTTCCGGGGGTAACAGACTGGGTAAGGATTCCAGGCGTTCGAGAAAGTGGTTGGTGTCTTTGATGAAGGATGGGAGACTCCATGTAATGGGTTGAAGGCGTTGATCTACGTAGGCAGAGATACGTTCTGTGGGGGCTTGGTAACCAGCTACAATGGGGCGGCCGGGATGATTGGGTTTGTGAATTTTAGGAAGAAGGTAGAAGGTAGTGGTGCGGGGTGTCGGTGGGGTCAGGAGGTGGATGGAGTCAGGTGAAAGGTTTTGTAGGGGTCCTAAGGTTCTGAGGATTCCTTGAAGCTCCACCTGGACATCAGGAATGGGATTACCTTGGCAAACTTTGTATGTGGTGTTGTCTGAAAGCTGACGCAGTCCCTCAGCCACATACTCCCGACGATCAAGTACCACTGTCGTGGAACCCTTGTCCGCCGGAAGAATGACGATGGAACGGTCAGTCTTCAGATCACGGATAGCTTGGGCTTCAGCAGTGGTGATGTTGGGGGTAGGATTAAGGATTTTTATGAAGGATTGAGAGGCAAGGCTGGAAGTCAGAAATTCCTCGAAGGTTTGGAGGGGGTGATTTTGAGGAAGAGGAGGTGGGTCCCGCTGTTACGGAGGAGGAAACTGTTCCAGGCAGGGTTCAATGTGGATAGTGTCTTGGGGAGTTGGATAATTAAGAGTAGGATTAGGATCATTTTTCTTCGTGGCAAAGTGATATTTCCAGCAGAGAGTACGAGTGTAGGACAGTAAATCTTTGACGAGGGCTGTTTTGTTGAATCTGGGAGTGGGGCTGAAGGTGAGGCCTTTGGATAGGACAGAGGTTTCAGATTGGGAGAGAGGTTTGGAGGAAAGGTTAACTACTGAATTAGGGTGTTGTGGTTCCAGATTGTGTTGATCGGAATTTTGAGGTTTTGGAGGGAGTGGAGCTGGAAGTGGGAGACTGAGTAGATGGGAGAGACTGGGTTTGTGTGCAATGAGAGGAGGTTGAGGTTTGCTGGAAAGGTTGTGAAGGGTGAGTGAGTTGCCTTTCCGGAGGTGGGAAACCACAAGACTGGATAGTTTTTTAAGGTGGAGGGTGGCATGTTGTTCTAATTTGCGGTTGGCCTGTAGGAGGATGCTCTGAACCGCTGGTGTGGATGTGGGAGAGGAAAGATTGAGGACTTTTATTAAGGATAGGAGTTGACGGGTGTGTTCATTGGTTGAGTTGATGTGTAGGTGAAGGATTAGGTGGGTGAGGGCAATGGATTGTTCAGTTTGGAACTGGTAAGTGTGAGGCCTTTGGGGGTAATGCCAAATGTCAGACAAGCCGGAGAAAATAAAATAAGGGAGTGTAATCTGGCTAGGGCGAAGGCATGTTTGCGGAGGGAATGTAAATAAAACTTAATGGGGTCGTTGTGGAGGTGTTGTGAGGGTGACATGGTATTAGAAGGTGGAAAGTGTAACATGAGGCTAAAATGAAAATAAAAATAAAAATATATGGGGAGAGATAAAGGTGAACTAGAAAGCAACTGGAGATCTGGTGCGAAAAAAGGCGAAAAAGTGTTGGTTAGAGCTGGGCTATGTTGATCCTGTGGTGAACTTGTGTAGGTAGACAACGATGTACATAAGGGTTAGGTGGTTTTTACATATATATATATATATATATATATATATATATATATATATATATATATATATATAAAAACAAAGATGATGTGACTTACCAAATGAAAACGCTGGCACGTCGATAGACACACAAACATACACACAAAATTCTAGCTTTTGCAACCAACGGTTGCTTCGTCAGGAAAGAGGGAAGGAGAGGGAAAGACGAAAGGATTTGGGTTTTAAGGGAGAGGGTAAGGAGTCATTCCAATCCCGGGAGCGGAAAGACTTACCTTAGGGGGAAAAAAGGACGGGTATACACTCGCGCACACACACACATATCCATCCACACATATACAGACACAAGCAGATATATATATATATAAGATGCTGTAACGTAGCAAATCAAAGTGTTGGTATGTTGATAGAGACAATAAACACTCATAAACACTCAAACACACACACAAATTTCAAGCTTTTGCAACCCAAGGTTGCTTCATCAGGATATATTTTTCCTGCTGCAAAATATGGTTTGTGTGATTGTGTGACTTCAGTGTTGGTATGTTGCATTATATTTTTCTTACATTGTGAGGAAGACTGTTCATGGCACCAGTTTAGTTACAACAATAATTCATGCTTTAATTCCAGTACTGCAGGTAGTCCATATGAAAATTTCATGCCAGTTCGCACTCTGTGTTAGCTGCTGGGCTGCCTCCAAGCATGTGTTTTATTCCAAAATCGCAACAGACGTAACACATTGCACAAACTTGGGCAAACCAAAACTCTAACACATTTATTAATTACAGTATTTTTGAGAACTGTTTTCTCAACAAATATCGGAGTGAGACTAGACAGGTTAGGTTGCGAACCAAGTCTTTGAATGGGACTGTCTACAATAGTGGCAAGGGAACAATGTATTTTTTCTGCCAGAATGAATTCCATAGAGTAGTTTGTCTTGACAGACCATTTCCACTTTGAAGAGATGTACACCAGAATCACTCCAATAGGACCTGATTCACAGTCCAACTGATCCAGTTGAAGCCTTCAGGGATGATATAGAAAAACTGAATCATGCATTGTATTATGGACCACAATTGGCAATGAACAGAAATGGAAATACAAATAGTGATAATAACTGTTCATGTGTTAGGGAAGAAAACAGAGTACAAGGTGGTAGTGACTATAATTGGTGTAGCCAACAAAGCCAGGACAATAATAGAGAACATCAGACATTTTCAGATAATGGAAACCAAGGTCCTTTTTGGGAGAACTGGTGATGGTTTGATCGACCCAATAACCAATATTTTATTGGGAAGGAGAGGCAGAGTGTGGTAACAAGTGATGTTCCACAGCAGAGAGAGATTTGCAGCAATCAAGCAAAAACTAGGCTTAGTCCCTTCTGAAGTCTGAGTTGGGATGTCAAAATTGGCAATGAAAAGGATCAAACGTAAAAATAATGAGTTTGGTGAGCACAGGAAGAAAAAGGGATTTAATATGTGCTCCATGGACAGTATCCTTGATAACAAAGAGTTATCGGATGGTGTAAACAAATATTGAAGTCGGCAAAATATTGGCATATGTAAGAGAGGTATATTGGTATGAATGATGATTTTCATGCTGGCAGATTATTTAAACAGATTCACATATAAGGAGAGTTGCGATGCACATGAGAGTACTTGCATAACAAGTTTTGATAATCCAAGTATGAGGGCCATCCAGGAAGTAGAAAATGTTTCACTATACCAAGATATTCTTTAATAATAATACAAAAACTGAATATACACATTTTGGGATGTAATTTGTCTACTTTTCCACATACAAGCCTTTGGTAATTGTCATAACTTGGCACCAATTTGTGTGTACCCTCTTCATACCAAATGGCCACCTGGCTATTCATCTCAGTCATGACAGCACCCTTCAGGTCTTCATAATTTGCGAAGTGTTTAGCAGCAAGGTGCTCCTTTAATTTTGGGAACAGGAAAAAGACTGGCGGTTCCAGGTTCAGACTGTAGGGTGTATACTCGAAGATGTTCCACTGGAATTTCTCATGCAGCAAGGCTTGTGTATTCCAGCCAGTGTGCTGATGTGCATTGTCATGCAACAAAATAATTCCACATGAGAGCCTGCAGTTCTGGATAGCTCAACAAAGATGCTCAATGGTTGCACAGTGTGCATCACTATTGACTACTGTGTTGCGGGGCATGACATTGATGAGTAGGATCCACTCACTGTCCCAGAATACAGAAGCCATCAGTTTTGGAGTTGATGCAATTTGCTTGAACTTGCATAGTTTCTGTGGCAACTGAGGGCGATGCCATCCATAGATAGTGGCTTCATTGTAGGGGGTGTTATGAGAAACCTGTTTTTCATCTCCTGTAACAATCTGTTCAATGAATGTGTTGCTATACCTTCTATAATGCTCCAAGAACACTAATGCTGCATCCATTCTTGCAGCTTTCTGGTCATCCTTGAGTATGCATGGTGCACACCACGCACAGGTTCTGCGGTACTCTGAGTGCTGAGTGACAATTTTATGTGCAATTAAATGAGACACTTCCTGACGTTGTTCATGCACAGCTGTAATCTGAATTGTCAATTCCCTCAATTGATGAAACCATCTTTTGTTTCAGCACATCTGTGATGACAGGGGATTGCCATGATCTCTCTTCATCATGAATTTCTATTCTCCCATTCCTAAACTTATGCACCACTTTCGGGCATTGTCTGCATTCGTCACACTGTTGCCATAATGGTAACAAGTTTGATGTGAATTTCACAGGGTCTATCATTTTCCACCTACAGAAAATGAATAATACCTCGCATGTCACAGTCAGCAGGATTTGCAATCGACACATACATGGTCACAGCCATCTCAGCACTAAACATGTTACGAGGTCCAACTTACAATGGCATGGGGCAACTGTTTGTACTATTCTGAACACCAGAAACCAATGAGCAGCTGCCACAAGACAGGTGCATGGACTGTAGGTGCAAATGTCCTTTACTTTCTGGGTGGCTCTTGTAAGCAAATGTATGATTGAAAGATATCTTGTGTAAATAATAAAGCATGCTATTATAATAATGATGATGATTGGATCAGTAGAAGCAGAAAGATTGATGATGTAGATGTGGGAACAAGCAAGACTGTTACTGTGGGCAGTAATGATGATGTAGAGGTCAGTGATAATTATTTAGTGATATGCAAAGTGTTGCAGCTACCTGTAACATTAATGGTTAGAGGTGGCAGAGAAGAGAGAGAGTGGTATTGTGGACTCTGTGGGGCATAGAATCAATTGTTGTTTCTAGTGATAGATATGAGGAAAGCAAAGTGTAGGACATTTTTGTTTATAGAAAATGAAAGCCACATTGTACTGGATAGTGATTTGTGTAATGATTAGATGGGAAAGGATGGATATCATTGTAGTGTGAAAGATTGGATGTATAAAGAAAAAAATTGATAAATGTATAAATGCTAGAGAGTGGGAGGAAGTGGAGAAATTTAGATTTGCCAGAGATCTATTAAATATAAATGATCATAAAGAAAATAATGATGCCTTTATGAAAATTTTTGAGGATGACAAAGCTGTAGAGCCCGTATGTTAATGAATGTTAACAGTATGCAGGATGGGTGTGTAAATGATGTGGTGGACAATTAGCTGGTTGAAACAGAATTAGTGAAACAAACTGATGGGCAAGTGTAACCAATTATTGATGTGAATTTGTACGATGTATGTGTGGAAGCTTTAGTTGACAGTGGAAGCAATGTTTGTGGCTTGAATGAAAACTGCTGTTGATATTTGTAAGAAGCTGATAATTGCCCAGACTACTGTCAAATGATTGACAGCTGCTGTGAATCAGTGAGTTGGAAGAGCTCCTGAGAGTCGTGTACCTGTGATATCGTTACTGGAGGTACCTCAGGTACTATCCTTTCCTGTGGATTCTGTCTCCTCTGCAGAAAGTACAAGATCTGTCACTACTGCTCCATGAGTGACGTGTCAATGTTAGGCATAGGTGTCGTGTACAGGGTGGACAGGGACCAGGGAGGACTAAGGATGTTGTACCAATTTCCCTGACCAACAGGTTTGAGGTACTGTCTTTCACTGAAACTGAAACTAACCCAGTTGGGCTCACTTCACCTGTTTTGGGGAAAAATGACCTTTCTGGTGTCAAGAGGAGGCAAACACAAAAATGTAGGAGTGTATTATTCATTGGCAGTTCAAATGTAAAGTGGATGATGGTACCTCTTAGGAGAATGGCAGCAAGGGTCAGCAAAGCACACCAGCTGCACTCAGTGTGTATGCCTGGGAGCCTCATTCAAGAGGCTATTTCAGCAGCCATTGAGGGAACAGGGTGCAACCAACTGCAGATTGTGGCACACGTTGGAACAAATGATGCTTGTCTTCTGGTCTCTGAGGTCATTCTAGGGTCGAGTCGAGTAGAAGGACTGAACCAGAGACTTCAAAAGTTCTGTGATAAGCTACGCCTCAACTTTCTGGACTTGCGCCATAGGACTGAGAACTGTAGGGTCCCCCTAAATAGATCAGGTGTGCACCACACATCAGAGGCTGCTACTCAGGTAGCTGACTGTGTGTGTGGTGCACAGAAGGTTTTTTAGATTAGGCGACTCTCCATCCAATCCAAATAATGATACCTGTACAAAACCCAGAAATATCAGTGTAGGATCGAAAGAAATGCCTTCCACAGGTGAGAACATAAAAATCCTAATGGTAAACTGCTAAAGCATTTGCAACAAAGTGCCAGAGTTTGAAGTGCTCATGAAAATTTTTGGGTTGTCTCGTCACTGTAGGCTTGCACCAAAGGAAGCAAGGAGGGGATGTTGTTTAGTGTCTGGTATCCTCTTTCTATAACACAACTGCATGCATATATTAATGGGGTTCTTTATTAACCAGAACAAGAAGTTACTTATCTTAAGCTATTCCATTTGGTACAAGCTCCTCTGTAACAGTCCATGTTAGCCTCACTGCTGGTGAAGCACAAGTCTCACTATGCACACTACTCTGGTCACTATGTGCTGCCTGTGACAGAGACTCTGATTGTGGTTGCAACTGTCTGTGACTGCAAGTGACTTGACTCAGTGACTCACTGGATGACTGACTGGGCCCTCCAGTCCGTGGTGGCAATCTAAATACTGGCGGCCGAGAGGACGTTGGCGGTGCATTTCTCGTGAGTCTGTCTTTGGCCTCTCTCCTGATAGGCTTGCCTGCTTTGGTGCTTAATACCTATCTTATCACAGCCTTTTTGCCAACTGGAGTGCTGGTGACAGCTTTCACCAGCACATTCCACCCCCTTGAAATGCCCCACCATTGTCGTGCAGCGAGGCTGCGAATAACAATGGGGAGGGAGGCAGGATGCTGGACATAGAATGAGCCAGGAGCTGTAGCTATGGAGTACGGCGTACTCCTGACTGTACCCCATCATCTGGCTTGCAAGGAAACAGGAACATCCTCTGGAAAATTGCTGCCAGGGCACATGTCCAGGCCTGAGGGCATGTCCTGGTGTGACGATGGCAATGGTGGGTGCAGGTCTGTGGGGTCAGTGAGCAGGGACAGTGGGAGCAAGGGGAAATTGTTGATCCACACCTTCTGGGGTGTCCTACTGGCACTAGTGGGCAGCTGCGAAGGCTGCACGGTCCCGTGAAGCCATGAATCTGGGCGAAGAAAAGCTGCAGAATCGTGGGGCAAATGTCAGGTGCGAACTTGGTTCTGGTGGTGGCACTACAAACTGTTGGGATCTGCAATCAAATACATAGAACAGCCAATGCATTCTTGGATTACACCTCGTTCCCAATGGCCACATCTGAAAAAAAAAAGAGAGACCATACAGCGCAAAGCATTACTTGCAGACCATTGGTAGCACCGGATGCTGTGGTGGGTGTAGCAAGTGTAGGAGCATCTGATTTTGGCAGCCGTGCAGAAGTTCCATCGGTGATGATCCATCTTGAGGGTGGGAACAATATGAGGTGAGAAAGAGTTGCAGTGCCTGTTACTGTGTGTGGGTGGCGCAAAGCTTGGCAATTTGTTGCTTAAAAGTACATACGAAGCGTTGTGCTTCCCCCTTAGGAAAATGGCAGCAAGGGACAGCACAGGACACCAGCTGCACTCAGTGTGTATGCCTAGGAGCCTCATTCAAAAGGTTATTTCAGCAGTCATTGAGGGAACAGGGTGCAACCAACTGCAGATTATGGCACAAGTTGGAACAAATGATGCCGGTCTTCTGGTCTCTGAGGTCATTCTGGCAACTGGCAGAGAAGATTGAGAAGGACAGTCTTGTGTGTGAAGTTTCAATGAAGCTCACAATTTGCAGCAATGTCCTCAGAACAGATCATGGCCCTTTGGTTCTGACCATTGGACTGTGGCTGGTTAGATGACAAATGCCATTTCATTCACAAATCTATTCAGAATCACGTGAAGTGAACTGTGGTCCATTGTCTGACACAAGTACAAGTAGAACAAAGGTTCTTTGATTCAAATTAAGGAGGACAATGCTTGAATGGTGCTACATAGAGTTCATAGGCACCACAAATGGGAACTTGCTAAAAGAGTCTACTGCTATGAGCCAATGAATGTTCCAAAATAGTCCTGCAAAGTCAATGTGCACTTATTGCCATATGATAATGTCTGTGGCAGAGCAGATTGGTTTTCCATGCCTGAACAACAGTGTGCCTTCACCTGTTCAATGTGGGCAATCATGCACTGCCGAGTACAGTGCCGTTGCGCTGACTGTTTGATGCATACGATTCCCCAATGTCCTTGGTGAAGCAATCGCAACACATCCTTTCGCAATACTTTGGGAATAAGCACACCAGATTGTCCACTGTCATTTTGAACTAGAATCACTCTTTGTTGTACAGAAAGGTTATACCAGTGAGCAAAGTACTGGCTCACAACTGAGATCTGGATACTGTTTAATGAGCGAGGCCAAGACATGCAAATGCATTGCAACAAAATCTTGAGATCTGGGTCTGCTTCCATGGCCTATGCAATTTTTCTGTAGTGCAGCAGAAAAAATTCAAGCAATTAAGAGTCCTGCACATCGATTGGGCAACAAGATGTGGCAGATACAGCGAAATCAGAACTGGGCCAATCAGAAGATGAGATAGGGAATCTGCATTGCCATGCTTTACCATAGGTCTGTACATAATTTCATACTGATATTGTGAAAGCAACAAAGTCCAGCATTGCAATTTTTGAGCAGTGCATACAAATAGTGATGGAATTTTCTCACATCTTACACTATAGCAAGAGCCTCTTTTTTTCTATTTGAGAATAATTGCACTGCTTTTGAGTTAACAACTTTGAGGCAAAAGCATTAGTCCATCTTGTGCACCACTTCTGTGCAAAAGCACAGTACCGATTCCGTAGGAAGAACTGTCGACTTGTAAAACTACTTGCTTGGCAGAGTCATAATGCATTAAATATCTGTCACTGAGCAAGGCATTTTTCAGTTTCTGAAAGTGCATCTTGACAGTCTTTAGTCCACACAAAAGGCACATTTTTGCAATGCAAGTGATGCAATGGAGCCATGATCTGAGCGACATTCAGTATGAACCGAATGTAGTATGTCATCTTGCCTATTACTGACTGCAATCCAGACACATTGTGAGGAACAGGCAGGTTACAAATTGCAAGCAAATGATATTGGAGGGGGTGCACACCCTGACTGACCCTGAATGACCTAAGTACTTAGTTCAGTTTGAAAAAAGTAACACTTTTTGATATGACACTTGAGTGCTTCTGACAACACTTGAAAAATAGTACACAAATTGGCAAAGTGTTCCTCTGGTGTACAACTTGAGATGACAATATCGTCAAGGTGGTTTAAACAAAATGGTACTTTTGTAGTCAGCTGTTCCAAGTACTGTTGAAAAATGGCAGGTGTGGAAGCTCTGCTGAAGGGCAAACGCAAATACTTGAACATTTCTAAGTGTGTATTTACAACAAATACTTTCTGTGATTCTTCATCCAATGGAATTTGCAAATAGGCATCATGCAAATCTGTCTTAGAAAAGTAATGTACTGCACCAAGCCTGTCCATGAGTTCCTCAGGGCAGGGCAGTGGATAAGTGTCAGCTACTGTCTGTGGGTTGACTGTAGACTTGAAGTCAACACAAAGATGAATGTGACCAAAAGGCTTCAGCAACAAAACTAGTGGACTTGCCCTTGACTAGCTTGAATGGGAGCAATTACACCATTATCTTAGAATTCTTTCAATTCACTGGCTACTTTGTCTCTTAAAGCAATTGGAATGGGGTGGGCCCAGAAAAACCTAGGCTGCACATTGTCTTTCAATGTAAAATGTGCTACAAAGTTATTAGCGTTTCCCATTCCTTCTGAAAATAGTTCAGGAAATTCTTTAAGTAAGCTAGCGACACTGTCTTTTGATGCAAACATAGAGATCGACAGTACATTGTCATGGATGCTAAGTCCAAACAAATCAGAGTATCTAAACCGAAAATGTGTTCACTGTCTTTGGATTGCAACACAGTAAAAATCACTGTCATAGTACGAGATTTGTAAGTAGCAGGCAAACTACACTGTGCACACACTGGAATTTCCTGTTTATTGTCAGCAGAGAGGTGCCTGCTAGATTTATAAATGTGTCGTGAGCTTAACTGTTCATAGGTGGCACAATTAAGCAAAGGTACTGAGGCAATTGTGTCTAACTGAAAGTTCATGATGGCCAGCAATGCGTAATGAGACAAATAGTTTGTTAGAATGTCATAGCACAGCAATAAAGTGAGGGCAAGGCACAACCTTAATCTTACTTTTGTCAGAACCTGTTTTAGATTTGGAAAACACAACATTCACTGCATGTACATGAGCCTGTTTTTTTCTGGAAGTGGGCAAAATTGGCATTTTTGTGCCATTACAAACAAACTGCTTGGTCATGGCCTTTTTTTCCACACATGTAACATGTTGCATTACTTGATGGGCAATTCTGTCTTTTATGGTGAACAAAACACCTAGGGCAAGACTTTACTATGTTCACAGGACTGTTTACATGTCTACATGGCTGTCTGTGTGGCTGTGTAAATATTCGTTGTTGTGGCTGCTTGGGGTGGTCACAAATTGGGGATTGGTTAAACTTATCGGCTACTAAGGCACCCAAATCATATTGTTCTAAGATTTGCAATACTTGAGGAAGTGATGGATCAGAGTACTTTAGGACTGTTCTTGTGCTCTACTGTCAGGGGCACTGAATGTTATTGCATCTCTAATCATTAAATAACTCTTAACAGTTGCCACAACTGGACTTAAATTTACACTTCCTAGTCATGCCCATTAATTTTGTGTACCACTGATGGTTCCTGATATCTGGTTGCAGCTGCTTGGGAATGCTGATTATAGTACTTGGTTAATGCAGTGATTACTTTGTCATAACTGAGTTCATCCAGAGACACAGCTGGGAATAGTTTTTGTATTAACCTGAACAATGGGGACTCTGCAATCGAAAATATTGTAGCTTAACAGTACCTTCAACATGATGAACTTGACAATGTGCTTGGAACTGTGTCAGGTATTCGAGACATTCCTCTTCAGTTTTGTTAAATTGCTGGAATGTTGGTATGCTGGTTGGTGGCACTTGGACTGGTCAGTCAGTCCATTGTTGTTGTGTTGCTGATGCAGCTTGTGCAGCCAGTAGTTGTTGTACTGTCATCAATAGGGGAGCAATTTGTTGGTTCTGAAATTAAAAAGCTTATGTTAGATCCATCACATTGACTATCTGTGGCTGAAGTGCAGGGGCAGGGGGTGGAGGAAGTAGGGTAGCCATGGTTTACACAAATGCTTTGTAGCAAAAAACAAGAAAAGCCTCTGAACAGAGAATTTCAATTAGTTCTGCAGCTCCCCTCCTGGAATACATGCAAGAACACAACACATTAGTAATGAGAAATGAGCACCCCTGCAAGTTAAAACACAAGAGAAGGAAGCAAAATCTGCTCTGAATTATACTCATCGCCAGTTTTGTGTTGTCTTATTGTCACTGTAGTCTTGTATCATGGGAAGCAAGGAGAGGATGTCGTTTGGTGACCCGTATCCTCTTTCTATAACAAAACTGCATGAATATATTAACAGGGTTCTTTACTAACTAGAATGAGAAGTTACTTATCTTAAGCTAGTCCATATAATACAAGCTCTTCTGTAATAGTCAATGTCAGCCTTACTGCTGGTGAAGTACAAGTCCCGCTACGCACGCTACTCTGGTCACTATGTGCTGCCTGAGACAGAGACTCTGATTGCTATTGCAAGTGTCTGCATATACAAGTGACTCAACTTCGTGACTCACTGGATGACTCACTGGCCCCTCTGGTCTGCAATGGTGATCTAAGTACTGGCGTCCGAGATGTTGTTGGCGGCGCATTTCTTTGAAATCTGTCTTTGGCCTCTCTCCTGATAGGATCGCTTGCTCTGGTGCTTACTATCGATTTCCTCATAGCCTCTTTGCCAATTTGAGTGCTGGTGACAGATTATGCCAGCACAAAAAGCAGTGAAGCTCATATAATACTAGGTACAGAAAGCGGTTAAAATCTGAAATTGATAGCAGTGAAATTTTTGGGGAATATTTAAGTGTATATTGAAAGGATAGGAAAATGGGAAATGGAGGTGGTGTATTTGTTGCAGTAGACAAGAAAATCAAATTCACTGCAACAGAAATTGAAGCTGCATGTGAGATTATTTGGGCAAGACTCAATATCAGGGGCAGGCATAAAATGATAATTGGATCCTTCTATCACCCACCAGACTCATCTCCTGATGAAACCAAAAACTTTAGAGAAAACTTCAGTTCACTTGTAAGCAAGCTCCCCAGTGATACTGTAATCATCCAACAATTACCTGGAAAAATTATAGTTTTGTTAGTGGTGGGCATGATAACACATCCTGTGAAACACTATTACAAGCCTTCTCTGATAACTATGTAGAACAGATAGTTAGGAGCCCCCCCTCATGATGAAAATATATTGCATCTAATAGCAACAAATAGACCTGACCTCTTTGAGGATGTCCACATTGAAAGTGGTATCAGCGACCATGACACGGTTGTGGCAACAATGACTACAGAACTACAAAGGACAACTAAAACAAGCAGAAAGATACAGTATACCATATTTATCTGATTATAAGATGAGATTTTTTCCAAGATTCATCATTCGAAAAATGCAGGGTTGATGACCCGCACACAAGAAGATATTGCAGTCTGTTTTTCACAGTTGCTGAAGTTCAGCACTACAAGAGGATTGGAAGGGGAACAGTGACACCAGCTTGGCTGAGAGCTACGATGATTGCCAGGAGGTGAGTGGAAAGTGAGCAGCAAATTTCATCATGTTGCCAACCATGGAAGTCAGTATGATGTAATTTGTCTTTTTATGAACATCTACCACATTTAAACTGCAGTTTGCTGGACCCATTTGTAATCTGAATCAGACTGACTATAAAACTGGACAAATACTCAACAATAGCATTCATTTCTGCAAGAGTCAGTAAAAATCTAGATGGGGGCCAGTGTGTACTTACGTGTTTCTTGCTGCAGTGTTGTCGATATTCTCTGTGATGTACGACAGGAATGGAAAGGGAGTCGGTCTGAGACATGGGACTTAGGGAAAGGCAGGATTCATTGTGGAGGGGCCGTACTCAGTTACCGTTAGGCTCAGCCTATTTTTTTTTTTTTTTTTTAAATCATGTACACTTTATTTGAAAACAATTGCAAATAAGGTTGACAATAAGGTATAATTATCAAATTTGACTTTGATGTCTAATAAAAAATTTCCGAAGCAAGTTGCACTCATGCCTGAAGGCCTTATTGGTCAGAAATTCAACTTATTTGTTGGCTGAATGCCCCAATAGTAATAACTGAAAAAAACAATCCTCACAATCTGACCAAATCAAGAGAGAAGTGGGCCTCATACAGTGCTCCAAGGATTGACCTGGGAAAGTTGCTCACTTCGTAAATGATGAGACAGGCAGCCAAGAGTTGTATTTACTTAATCAGGTGGCAACTCAAACTAGGACAGTTTAAACATAGGCCAAGACTCTTGCAACACCTACTTAACGTCTAATAACCAACACAACAATGGAATAACCCAGGCAAGGCAGAACCAACGGACAGCACTGCATCTTCAGAATCCGGTGTTTAGGACATCCAGCAGCAGGAGGATCCCCTATGATCAAAGCAGTCCAAAAGAAACAAATATCTGAACCACAATCAAGGAGGCTGTTGAGCTACATGCCTTACCAGACAGCTGTGGCAAGGTGAGGAAAGATACACTGCTGCAAAAATGCGCTAACCTCCAGGGCGGGTAACTGGAGCGTTAGCGGCCACTAGGCAGAAAAATACCGCTGGTTGAACTTCATCAATAAACACAAGGAATTCAATGATTAATAATAAAAGGTGGAGAATGGCTAATTAATTTCACCAACTCCACACACTCCACTCATTGCTCTTCGTCTCAGCGACCCTGCGAGCAGCAACGCGTGAACAAATGGCATGATCTCAAAATAGTGGAGGTTTCACTATTGGGTTAATGTTTACTCAACTCAAATGTCCTGGTTCTGGTGGAGAATGAGGTTGTTGCCCTCGCAAGTACAGCCCCTCGATCCAGCAGTGCCTGCGTGCCACCAGCAGTCCCGGCATGTCCGCGCGCTGCCGGACTTCATTGCTGCTCTGTCCCAACCGAACTGCTGACACACCCGACCCAGAAAACACTTGACACCCTTACAATGATAGTACTAGGGTACTAGATATTGATAACCGCTGCTGCTGCCACTTGTGGCCAGACAACGCTAGCAAATGTAGTGGCACCAGTAAACACGAGAAGAAAACTGGATGCCACTATCCCTATTACATGATGCCAACCTACCAACGGCACCAATGCAAGCCTTAACGTGGCTCACTGTCACCTGGTTCTACACAGCCAATGAGAGAGCGGTAGGCAGGTGATGTGTTTGGAAGCAAGAGATTTTGTAAATTCTCACGTCAGTATAGAAGCAAAAAAAAAAAAAAAAAAAAAACCAGCTGTATTCTCAGGTCCCTCCATAATGACAACCTCAGAAACTTATTCAGGAGAAGCAAAACTGCCAAATATTTATGACAGCAAAGATATAAACATTTCACATCTGTGCTACTAGCATGATGATGATTAAAAATGTGATACCACAAACTACAGGGTCAGTAAGCAAAATGGTAGAAAATTAATATAACCATTTCTTTTTGTTTATTTTATTTCTCCTTGTATTATCAAAATGTAGACAATCAATAAATAGCATAAGTTTAGAATAATATAATGTGAACTTTATGAGAGCATCTTATATCGCCAATAAAACCGCTTGCAATTTTGATTAATCACAATATATTAAAAATAAATTTTTCCCAAGGAGCCTATTAAAAAAGTGTCATCTTATACTTGGGTAAATATGGTATGTATTCAGTAAACTAGATAAAAAATCAGTAGTGTCATACCTCAATGAGGAACTTGAAACTCTCAGTACCAGGGCAGGGAGATGTAGAGGAACTATGGCTCAAGTTCAAAAGGATAGTTGCCCATGCACTGGATAAATATGTACCCAGTAGAACTGTTCATAAGTGAGGCACCCCACATAATATACAGTCACTGTGAGGAAACTTATACAGAAACAGAGAGTACTGAGTAATGGGTTAAAACAATGTGAAGGGCTATAGATAGAGAGATGCTGAATGAAATGCATTTGGCTGTCAATAGAGCAATGCACGCTACCTTCAGTGACTACCATAGCAGAATATTGTCAAATGATATTTTACAAAACCCAAAGCAATTCTAATTGGATATAAATGCTGTAAGTGGCACCAAAGTGGCAAAAGAGTTAGTGTCCTGTCCCTAGGTAATGACACAGGAACTGAAACTGAGAGCAGCAAAGCAAAAACTGAAATGCTTAACACTGTTTTCAAATGTTCCTTTACAAAGGAAAACTGAGGAAATTGTCCCAATTTAATCCTTGAACTCCTGAAATGTGAACGAATAGGTATTAGTGTCAGTGGTGTTGAGAAACAACTGGAACTGTTAAAATTAAACAAAGCTCCAGTGCCTGAGGGAATTCCTATCAGATTCTATACTGAATTTGCAGCTGAGTTAGCTCCATTTCTAACTATAATCTATCATAGATCACATAAACAAAAAAACTATGCCCAGATCTTTGAAAAAAGGGTTCCATAAAACTATTGTCCAATCTCCTTGACACTGATCTGTTGCAGAATATTAGAACATATTCTGAGCTTACATGTAATGAAATATTGTGAACAGAATGACATCCTCAGTGCCAACCAGCATGGTTTCCGAAAACATCAATCATGTGAAATCCACTTGCACTTTTCTCACTTGACATACTTAAAGCATTGGATCAAGATAGTCGGTTAGATGCAGTATTTTTTGATTTCCAAAAAGCATTTGACTCAGTACCACACCTACACTTATTGTGAAAATTGCAATCTTATGGGGTATCAAGTGAAATTTGTGATTGGATTGAGGAGATTTTGGTAGGGAGGATGCAGCATGTTATCTTGGATGGAGAGTCATCATCAGATGTAGAAATAACTTCAGGTGTGCCCCAGGGAAGTGTGTTGGGACCCTTGCTGTTCATGTCATATATCAATGACCTTGCAGACAACATTAATGGTAACCTCAGACTTTTTGCAGATATGTATGATGAAGTACTGTCTGAAAGAAGCTGCATAAATATTCAGAAATGTGAAACTGTGCATCTCACAAAATGAAAAAAAAAAAAAAAAAGTAGTAGCCTGTGACTATAATATCAATGGGTCTCTACTTGAATCAGGCAACTCCTACAAATATCTGGGTGTAACACTTTGTAGGGATGTAAATTGAAATGATCACATAGGACCAGTTGTGGGTAAAGTAGGTGGCAGACTTTGGTTTATTGGCAGAATGCTGGGGAAGCACAATCAGTCTACAAAGGAGATTTGTAAAACATCCTCGGTTTTCTTGCTGCATCAATTCGGGATAAAATCTCAAGCTTTTGATGATAGCCTCCATCATCATCATCAGGACCAACTGACTGTCTTCACTGCTGCTGTGGTGGCCCTATATAGCCTGTGGACAGTTTGTGGTTGGTCGGCTTGTGATTGGTCGGTGATTACATACTGCTGTCACAGCTGGTGTCAGTGTCTGTGCTGATGGCACCACGGCTTCCATGGGAGCATAAACCATTCAAGGAATGTTGTCCTAAGAAAATTAAGGAGATGATGTGCTCTGTTAAGGACAGTCTCGACCTCAGGGTCCCTCGAATTTATAATATCCCCTGTGAGTGTGGAAGCAATTACATAGGTCACACCATTCGTACCATTTGTGACCACCGTGCAGAACACCAACGGCATATTATAAACAGAGAACTGGAGAAATCAGCAATTGCGGAGCACAGCCTCATGAACAAACATAAAATACTCTTTGATGAAACAAAAATTTTGTCCCATGCCTCCACATACTGGAATTATGTTATTAAGGAGGCTGCTGAAATAAGAATGAGCGAGAAGAACTTTAACTGTGGTAATGTAAAGTATCAGAGCAGTGCATGGAAACGAGCGCTCAATGCAGAGAAGCAGCAGAGACATTCCTTGCAGGGTTTACGCTCCCTCAGAAGCGCTGGTGCCACCAGCGCAGACACTGACACTGGCTGTGACAGCAGTACATAATCACTGACCAATCACAAGCCGACCAATCACAAGCCATCCACGGGCTATATAGGTCCACCACAACAACAGTGAAGACAGTCAGTTGCTCCTGATGATTATGATGGAGGCTATCATCAAAAGCTTGAGTTTTTATCCCGAATTTATGCAGCAAGAAAAACTGAGGATGTTTAACATATCAGTGCCATCGCGAAAGACATTGTTCTCAGTCTACAAAGGAGATGGCTTACAAATCACTCATGTGATTAGTTCTAGAATATTGCTCAAGGGTGTGGGACTCATACCAAATAGAACTAACAGGGGATATTGAATGTTTACAGAAAAGGGCAGCACGAATGGTCACAGGTTTGTTTAATCCTTGGCAGAGTGTCACAGAGATACTGAAGGAACTGAACTGGAAGACTCTTGGAGATAGATGTAAACTATCCTGAATAAGTCTATTAACAAAATTTCAGGCACCAGCTATAAATGATCTATGAATATGTTACAACCCCCTACATATCACTGAGTAGGGATCACATGGATAAGATTAGAATAATTACTGCATGCGCAGAAGCATTCAATCATTCTTCGAAACTGGTGGAGTTTCCTGAAATAAGTGTAAAAGAATATAATGCTACAGGTCAGCTCAGAAAGCCAATCAAAAGATAGGTTATGCTTGAAATTGTTACGGATGTGGAATTATTTGAGGAGAATTTCTTAGTGATAACATGTTGGCAATAAATGTAGTGCTTGGTATGGACTTCCTGACCAAAAAAGGTGTTACTATATATTGTTTGGAAAATTTAATCAAGTTCAACAGTGGGTTTAACAGGAAGAGGGTGCAATTTAACAGTGGGTTCACTGAACATAATTTGCTGTTTAGTCTCTGATCAATAAATGAGACAGATTGTGCATAATGCATAGAATGAGCAAATTTAGATATGAAATTAGCAATAGTGTGTGAGGTAGAGTTTATGATGTTCTTTTTGTTTTGACTGTGGTATTACATTTATTATGCATGTCTGTTCATTCTGTCATGTGTAGGGATAATATATTAATCATGTTGTTATGTTTTTTTTTTGTTGTGTACATTTTTGATCATGTTGCATCAAATAGTGAATGTGTGTGCAGTGAATGATATATGAATGATGAAGGAATTTATGAACTCACACAATCATTTATACGTATCATGTATTTGTTCAACAATGTACTGAAGTCTAGGTGTGACTAGGTGGTGATGCAACTACCTGACTACAAGTTGGCAGTCAAGTGATGTTCATGAGTAACAGAGCAAATTTGGAAACTGAATGAGTGTTGCTCTGGTCAGCCACATCCATACATTTTGGTGACAGCTGTTTCAGAGCAGTCAATTCTATAGCGTACATAGTACAGTTGTCGTGGGCCCTTAAACTAGAGGTCACAGGCAGGGCCACTGATACCATTAGGCAAGACTAGGCTGCTGCCTAGGGTGGAAAATTGTTGAAGTGGTAAAGAGTGGAAAAAAATAATTTCAAATCAAAGGGACTGAAGACAAAGAAAGCATGAAAATTGAGGACTGTCCCCAGAAAGTGAGAATGTCTGGTCATCATAGTTTTATGGTTAAAAGTACAATAGGGTTTTGAATTGTTGTGCTGTTGGATGTTGGTGGCAGTGATGAGGAGGTGGGGGAGACCGTTGGTAGTAAAAAAGAATGGGCATCATTTTTCAGTTCTCGTCCAGGACGGCAAAACAGCTAGCAAAGATCCTGGTCACAAGTGCACTGTAGTTAAACAGGATTGCCACAATTTTTGGAAATCAGAGAATATCAGGGAATTTCAAACATATCAGGGAAATAACAGGGGATTTGAAAAAAAGACTGGAAAAATCTTGTTTTTGTATCAGTAGATAAAATTATTTGTTTACTGAGATGTTCCACATCTTCACTGGCTGGACTCAGCTGAGTATAGGCGCTGCTTCCCTACTCCCTCATTCATACTGCTTCTCTGCTTCCTACCACTACCCTGAGCTTGCAGTGTCAGTGATGCCACCAACGAGAGGCAGGGCAATGTGAAGAGTGGTTTGTTTGGATCTGATTCTCAGAGACTGTAGATGCAGTGGGTGAAGACAGTGGTCATATGCACACGAGTTGTGTCCAAGTGATTATGTGAATGTTTGTGTGCTCTTGTTTTCCAACAAGGGCTATGGCCGAAAATTTCATTTCATCAAAATGCCTTCTGTGACTCATGAATAACTGGGCACATGAGTGGATTTCCGTGACAGGCCAAAACCACAGGCCATTTCTGCTGGTATCTCTTAACAGACTAGGCCTGCCAATCTGAAGACCATCATTTACCACTAATATGCAGGCCCTGCCCCTTACACTCCCCAGCAGGCCATAGGCCACAGGCAATGGATTCCAGGAATTGCGATTGTCTTACTGCAAGTACATTGTACGGTGTGGCTTTTTATAGACATTTTATCTATTCTAGTACATTTTGGTACTTTGAAAGTAATTTATATATTAGAAAGTATGGGTGATAAGAAGAAGAAAATCGTGGTAGTTACTGGCAGTTCGTACGCTATGTATTTATATATTTCTCGAAAGAAAAATCACACAATACCTGTAAAATAATAGACATAATGCAGTGGGTAATAACTGACAATAATGAACATAGTAGAACCAACATTTTTTGGGGGTCACCTATAGTGTTTTTGGGGGTCACCTATAGTGTTGATTTATACAACTCTTCCCTGCCTTCTACACTTTTTTCTGAGGTTATTTCTGAAATCAGTGAAGGTAGTTTAAATCTGTCTTGTGACACTGAGGAAATGCTCATTTTTGTTGCCAAAAAGGTGTTTTGTTTTATTGAAATAAAATAACATCAGTGGTCTTAATGAAATACATGTACCATTTGGCTTGCCTTCTCCACCTAAAAACAGTTCGTTACAAAAGCTGTTGATGTTAGTACTTAAGATTTTTGCTCACATCAGGAAACATCATCTGCTTGCAAGTTCTTTTTTTTTACTACTTCCTCATTTGACAGTATTGTTTCTTGTACCATAGCTGCAAAGATGGATTTAAAATACCTTCAGTTTTGTAGCTCCATTTTTATGACACTGTGGTCCACAATTGGAATTGAAACACCCCTGATTAAATTCCTTTACTGGATTTTGTGTAATTTATCGAAGCCGCCAAACAGTTAATTATTATGATATATGACCGTGTGCTTAATGGAAGAAAGGCTATCAGTTTTTCTGCTGACTTCGGGGGTATTTCAACCGGGTGCGGCTGTTTTGCAACTGAATAGTGGAATGATTGAAAGTTTGTCTATTACTAAGGACCACAAAGGTTGCGATGCACAAACTGTTATATATATTTCCTGCTAACACACAAATGCTGAGGCAGTTGCTACCTTCGCCTTACACATCTAATCACAGTTATATCTCTTGTTGGTTGCTGATTTTAGGTATTTCGTCGCACGCAATGATGATGGTTTACATCCACAACAATCCTCACTGCAATCCATGGTTGTTGCTGGCTGATGCGAAACACGTAATTTGGCACTTGTCACTTTCTGGTTTCATATCACTCGCGAATCGGTATCAATGAGGGTCCACCCCATGAGGATCAGGGGGACGTGCTCACTCGTCATACTCCGGTGAATTTTACTCGACCACCATTCTTGCCCATCTTTCCCGCACTACCGCTCACTTTTCACTCTCCCACACTCCGGTGAATTTTACTCGACCACCATTCTTGCCCATCTTTCCCACACTACCGCTCACTTGTCACTTTCCCATACTACTACTGCCCTCAACACTAATCTCACTGCCTCCTGCAGCTCTCGACAATCGACTCCTGTCTACTATCGACGTGGGCGTCGGATACTAGCATCTATGTTCGTGGGATCATGGATCCCTTACAGAATACTGTCTAAAAAATTTTCTAACATCTCTTTGTATGCCCTATTTTTTACATCCTTGTTTGTGTAGTGTTCATGTGTCAATTTTTACAAGCAATATACTTTCCGGTACAACTGTATGTTTTTCGATCTTCTTCATTATATTTGTAGCAACTAAAACTTGTTGTCTCTTGAAAACCAGTCTCTAAGAAGTGTCAAATTGTGAGTAACAGCTACATTTCTCTTGTTTTCTTGTTAAAATTTACTTCCTTTGGCAAAAAAAAGTGGTGTTTGCACAATATCACCTTGCTAGCATCCTAATGCACTTGCAGCCAGATCAGAATCCTAAAACAGTGGTTTCTTAGATGAGGAAACATGGTAAATGCAGGTGAAACAGTTATGAAAATTCCCATTTTTGGTATAAAAACAAACGTGTAATTTCTTAACTTCTCTTGCAAAGCCACTCCAATTCTCATTGCAGCATCTACTGAAGGCTTATAAAAATTACACCATTCCATTACATAAGTCTACAGTTACTTGTGTAATGCAGTTGATACGAATATTCCACATGCTTATCATGTAGAAACTCAATATTTTCCATGCTTTCATTTGCCAAAATCTCATTTCGATAATCGTACAGTTTGTGAGGCATGAGGAACACTGTGAATATTTTATTCTCACATTCTGGGGGTACAGTCTGAAGGTTGTACCCCCACAAAAACATGGGCAGGGGCTGCAGATGTCAATGAATCTGCTGGAAATATCCATAGCTTGTCAGGAAAATCCATTCTTTTTGTGGCAGCTCGCCTACGAAGATGCACCAGCTTTGATAGTTGCAGGGGTGTTTCAACAAACAACTTTCTGTCCTCAGTCATGTGTCATCTCACACAGTGTTCTAATAGTATATCATGATGAAAGCAAGCAAGGTGAAATTCATTTCTGAATGGCTGAATGACTGGAGGTTTGAGGGCATCAAAGACCACAAGATGTCAGAATTCCAGTACACAACAAGTCTTTCGCTCTCAGCAACATGGGGAAGATGGCCATAATCCGGCATGTGTACAGAACTAAATACTCCAAGGAAGTCGTGGTGGTCAAGAAGACAGCAGACATTCATCTGAAGGTTTCAGGAATTAATGCATTTGTCTTAATCATCAAGCCTCGATAAGTGAAGTGCTGCAACTGTTAAGCCATGCATAGACTCTTAAAGGCTGCACAACATCTCACTGACCTTAATGGGATTTTATTTTCAATGACTGCATTGTTTTCTTACCCTGCTGCTTTGGTGATGCGTTAGCTATTAAAAGAGTATTCAAATAATGATTTAAAATGTAAGCAAGGAGAACAGGAACATTGGATGAGCTGGGAAACCTTGCCAACTGAGTTTTGCTCGAAAGCAAACAATAGACTTTGGCATTTTTGACGTACCCTTGGGCACCTAGATGTAACCTATCTTTTTCTAGTGTCAAGTTTTGGCATTCATTAAGGAAACTTGCCACTGGTTTTTCAGTGAAGAGGGAGGGTTGGCAAGGTACGACTCGCTGTCCTGCTTTACCAATGTTTCCGTTCTTCTTGCTTCCTCTTTAGACAAGGGGGTTGATTTCAGTAATCCCTTTTTCATCGTGTGTGCATTCTGAAACCAGACATACCCACCTATTAGCAACAACTGTTCTTCCCCTCATAGTATATACTTCCCAACTCTCCTGATTTAGGAGGGAGAGTCCTGATTTTCAGCTTTTTCTACTGCCTCCCAGTTATTCCAATATTTCTCCTGATTTTTAGTTAATTATCATCAAACATAAGATGGCTGTTTTGAAAACCAATCATTTCAGTTTTTGGCCAATACTGGAAAGTCCTTTGCTTATTAGTCTCTTTAATCGATGTACTTCTTGGAGTTTGTAGAAATCAGGAAGCTGCACATGACATGTTATAGATTGCACTTTTTCCTCTTTCCTGCACATTTTGCAGACTGTATATTTGTAAAGCTCACTTTTTTGCTCTGTTTGGACTTGGTGTTTGTGTGCTGTCACTGTACCAATTCTGCCAAGTTAGTGATTTTTCCACTTAATCTGGTTTTGAGTACCTGCCTAGTGGCTAGTGGGAATTATGGTAGATTTTAAACATATTAGAGTGCTTTTACAGCAGAATTACTTTTAAAAATAGCTTGATCCATTCAGCAAATAGAAAACAGCACTATTTAATTTGTTAATGTCTACCAGCTCTTGAATTTATATCACCTAAACATTTATAATACATGGTATTCTGTCATCATTCCTGTATTGTTATGCATTTTAGTGTTATTAAATCTGCAGCTGCATGAATTGTTCATATTTATAGCATCGGTGTTAATGTGGTTATTTTTTACATGACCTGATACTGTTTTAGCATTAAGCATGTGTAAAGTAATGGCACAATATGCCCAAAAATGTCATGTTGAATGACTACATGATATCAAGTTTGCAAATTGGTTGGAAAGAAGTTTTGGCTATGCTCAAAATAATCTTGCAAATTTTGTCATGGTACTTTTTTAAAACCTTATGCTGACATATAAGCCACAGTGCCACGAAAAGACAACACAGGTACAGCACCCTAAACAAAAATACCTTTCGAAACCATGAAAGAATGTTTAGAAGTAAATCAAGCTGAGGGTTCCCTTGCTTTTTTTTTTTGCATTGTGCAATCATATGATGTGGTCACTAAGTGAGCTGTACATGAGTAAATTCAGACAATGATGTTGCCAGAAAACTTCAAATACATAGAACAAAGGGTAGTGCAGTTATGAAACATTTTGTGGGAAATTTGTGGCAAGATTCGATGATAGCATGTATAACATTGTAACTGATGAATCAACAGACATTAGTGTGACCAAATGTTTAGGAATAACAATAATACGTCATAGTGCTGCAACTAATGCAATCTTTTCAACAGTTTTGAATCCGCTGACCTCAAACATTATCATTCTGTTTTCTTGGAACAATATCACAACAGTTTCCATGCATTATTATGTCAAGGAAAGATCCATTGCTTGCATTTTATATTCTTTGTCTACATGACTAACCTACAATTCACACTTAAGTGCCTGGCAAAGCACTTGTCGTACCATTTTCAGATTATTTCTTTACTATTCCACCTCAAATAGCACAAAGGAAAAGCAAATACCTAAATCTTCCTGTTCACACTTTGATTTATTTTATTGTGACGATAGTTTCTTCCTTTGTAGGTGGGGGTCAACAAAATATTTCTGCATTTGGATAAGCAGCTGCAGCAGCAAGTCATATACTCCTAGCTCACTCATTTGTTACATAGTTTAATTCTTAATTTCTTTGCGTATTTTTGGTACTTGCATTGTTTAATTTATAACTTTTGGACGTATTATAGTATTTGAGAGTCGTAGCATCGCGTTTTAGTACCTGAATAGTGTAAAATCGCGTAGTCTCGTTCCGCCGCCGGGCAGTGTGTCAGCAGTGTGCAAGTAGCAGCATTACTGCATTTACTAGGCAATCTTGTATTTTAATAACCGTTTAAATTTTGTGTCGATTTGTTTGCGCTCTCTGTAGATTAGTTCAGACGTTCTTTGCACAACAGTTTTTAGCATGGATAGGGACTGCAACTGCTGTGTTCGGATGCAGGCTGAGTTGGCATCCCTTCGCTCCCAGCTTCAGGCAGTGTTGGTTTCGGTCACACAGCTTGAGGCTGTTGCCAATGGGCATCACTGTGGGGGTCCGGATGGGAGTTTGTCGGGGACGGCCAGCTCGTCCCATGCGTCCCCCGATCGGACTACGACTGTGGTTGCCCGGTATACTGCCCGCATTGAGGCTGATCCGTCACCTGTGGTAGAGTGGGAGGTCATCTCAAGGTGTGGCAGGGGGTGAAAGACATTCCGGAGGGCTGAACGGAAGGCCTCTCCAGTTTGTCTGACGAACCAGTTTCAGGCTCTGTCTCAGGCTGATACTGATCTTCGGCCTGACAAGGCTGCTTGTCCTGTTCCAGAGGTTACCCCTCAGTCTGCAAGATCTGGGCGGTCGCAGAGGGTGGGCTTACTGGCAGTTGGAAGCTCCAACATCAGGCGCGTAATGGGGCCCCTTAGGGATATGGCAGCAAGAGAGGGGAAGAAAACCAATGTGCACTCTGTGTGCATACTGGGGGGAGTCATTCCAGATGAGGAAAGGGTCCTTCCGGATGCCATGAAGGGTACAGGGTGCACCCATCTGCAGGTGGTCGCTCATGTCGGCACCAATGATGTGTGTCGCTATGGATCGGAGGAAATCCTCTCTGACTTCCGGCGGCTATCTGATTTGGTGAAGACTGCCAGTCTCACTAGCGGGATGAAAGCAGAGCTCACCATCTGCAGCATCATCGACAGGACTGACTGCGGACCTTTGGTACAGAGCCGAGTGGAGGGTCTGAATCAGAGGCTGAGATGGTTCTGCGACCGTGTGGGCTGCAGATTCCTCGACTTGCGCCATAGGGTGGTGGGGTTTTGGGTTCCGCTGGATAGGTCAGGAGTCCACTACACGCAACAAGCGGCTACACGGGTTGCAGGGGTTGTGTGGCGTGGGCTGGGCAATTTTTTAGGTTAGATGGCCTTGGGCAAGTACAGAAAGGGCAACAGCCTCAACGGGTGTGGGGCAAAGTCAGGACATGCAGGGACCAAGCAGCAATCGGTATTGTAATTGTAAACTGTCGAAGCTGCGTTGGTAAAGTACCGGAACTTCAAGCGCTGATAGAAAGCATCGAAGCTGAAATCGTTATAGGTACAGAAAGCTGGCTGAAGCCAGAGATAAGTTCTGCCAAAATTTTTACAAAGGTACAGACGGTGTTTAGAAAGGATAGATTGCATGCAACCGTTGGTGGAGTGTTCGTCGCTGTTAGTAGTAGCTTATCCTGTAGTGAAGTAGAAGTGGATGGTTCCTGTGAATTATTATGGGTGGAGGTTACACTCAACAACCGAGCTAGGTTAATAATTGGCTCCTTTTATCGACCTCCCGACTCAGCAGCATTAGTGGCAGAACAAGTGAGAGCAAATTTGGAATACATTTCACATAAATTTTCTCAGCATGTTATAGTCTTAGGTGGAGATTTCAATTTACCAGATATAGACTGGGACACTCAGATGTTTAGGACGGGTGGTAGGGACAGAGCATCGAGTGACATTATACTGAGTGCACTATCCGAAAATTACCTCGAGCAATTAAACAGAGAACCGACTCGTGGAGATAACATCTTGGACCTACTGATAACAAACAGACCCAAACTTTTCGACTCTGTACATGCAGAACAGGGAATCAGTGATCATAAGGCCATTGCAACATTTCCTGAATATGGAAGTTAATAGGAATATAAAAAAAGGGAGGAAGGTTTATCTGTTCATCAAGAGTAATAGATGGCAGATTTCAGACTACCTAACAGATCAAATTGAAAATTTCTGTTCTGACACTGACAATGTTGAGTGTTTATGGAAAAAGTTCAAGGCAATCGCAAAATGCGTTTTAGACAGGTATGTGCCGAGTAAAACTGTGAGGGACGGGAAAAACCCACCGTGGTACAACAACAAAGTTAGGAAACTACTGCGAAAGCAAAGAGAGCTTCACTCCAAGTTTAAATGCAGCCAAAACCTCTCAGACAAACAGAAGCTAAACGATGTCAAAGTTAGCGTAAGGAGGGCTATGCGTGAAGCGTTCAGTGAATTCGAAAGTAAAATTCTATGTACCGACTTGACAGAAAATCCTAGGAAGTTCTGGTCTTATGTTAAATCAGTAAGTGGCTTGAAACAGCATATCTAGACACTCTGGGATGATGAAGGCATTGAAACAGAGGATGATACGCGTAAAGCTGAAATACTAAACACCTTTTTCCAAAGCTGTTTCACAGAGGAAGACCGCACTGCAGTTCCTTTTCTAAATCCTCGCACAAACGAAAAAATGGCTGACATCGAAATAAGTGTCCAAGGAATAGAAAAGCAACTGGAATCACTCAACAGAGGAAAGTCCACTGGACCTGACGGGATACCAATTCGATTCTACACAGAGTATGCGAAAGAACTTGCCCCCCTTCTAACAGCCGTGTACCGCAAGTCTCTAGAGGAACGGAAGGTTCCAAACGATTGGAAAAGAGCACAGGTAGTCCCAGTCTTCAAGAAGAGTCGTCGAGGAGATGCACAAAACTATAGACCTATATCTCTGATGTCGATCTGTTGTAGAATTTTAGAACAACGTTTTTTGCTCGAGTATCATGTGGTTTTTGGAAACCCAGAATCTACTATGTAGGAATCAACATGGATTCCAGAAACAGCGATTGTGTGAGACCCAACTCACTTTATTTGTTCATGAGACCCAGAAAATATTAGATACAGGCTCCCAGGTAGATGCTATTTTTCTTGACTTCCGGAAGGCGTTCGATACAGTTCCACACTGTCGCTTGATAAACAAAGTAAGAGCCTACGGAATATCAGACCAGCTGTGTGGCTGGATTGAAGAGTTTTTAGCAAACAGAACACAGCATGTTGTTATCAATGGAGAGACGTCTACAGACGTTAAAGTAACCTCTGGCGTGCCACAGGGGAGTGTTATGGGACCATTGCTTTTCACAATATATATAAATGACCTAGTAGATAGTGTCGGAAGTTCCATGCTGCTTTTCGCGGATGATGCTGTAGTATACAGAGAAGTTGCAGCATTAGAAAATTGTAGCGAAATGCAGGAAGATCTACAGCGGATAGGCACTTGGTGCAGGGAGTGGCAACTGACCCTTAACATAGACAAATGTAATGTATTGCAAATACATAGAAAGAAGGATCCTTTATTGTATGATTATATGATAGTGGAACAAACACTAGCAGCAGTTACTTCTGTAAAGTATCTGGGAGTATGCGTGTGGAATGATTTGAAGTGGAATGATCATATAAAATTAATTGTTGGTAAGGCGGGTTCCAGGTTGAGATTCATTGGGAGAGTCCTTAGAAAATGTAGTCCATCAACAAAGCAGGTGGCTTACAAAACACTCGTTCGACCTATACTTGAGTATTGCTCATCAGTGTGGGATCGGTACCAGATCGGGTTGACGGAGGAGATAGAGAAGATCCAAAGAAGAGCGGTGCATTTCGTCACAGGGTTATTTGGTAACCGTGATAGCGTTACGGAGATGCTTAACCAACTCAAGTGGCAGACTCTGCAAGAGAGGCGCTCTGCATCGCGGTGTAGCTTGCTCGCCAGGTTTCGAGAGGGTGCATTTCTGGATGAGGTATTGAATATATTGCTTCCCCCTACTTATACCTCCCGAGATCACAAATGTAAAATTAGAGTGATTAGAGCACGCACAGAGGCTTTCAGACAGTCGTTCTTCCTGTGAACCATACGCGACTGGAACAGGAAAGGGAGGTAATGACAGTGGTATGTAAAATGCCCTCCGCCACACACCGTTGGGTGGCTTGTGGAGTATAAATGTAGATGTAGATGTAGAAAGTACGTGATCAAAATTTAGTAAATAGCTCTTGTTGCAACATAAAATTCCTTTGTTTTAATGATTGCCACCCCAACTTGTGTATCATTTCCATGACACCCTCTCCCCTATAACATGATAATACAGAACAAGGTGTCCTTCTTGGGACTTTTTTTGATGTACTCCATCAATCGTATCTGGTAAGGATCCCATCCTGTTGCAGCAGTACTCTAGCAGGGGATAGACAAGTGTAGTGCAGGCAGTCTCTTCATTGGATCTGCTGCATCTTCAGAGTGTTCTGCCAATGAAGCACAGTCTTTGGTTCACCTTCTCCACACATTATCTATATGGTCTTTCCAATTAAAGTTGTTTGTGATTGTATGTCCTAGGTATTTAGTTGAATTGACAGAATTGAGATCCATGTGATTTAGCTTCTAACCAAAATTTGACAGATTTCTTTTAGTCCTCATGTGGATGACCTCACACTTTTCTTTATTTATGGTCAATTGCTATTTTTTGCACCATACAAATATCTTGTCTTTGCTGATGTGACATTTGTAGATCACCTGGTAGAATAAGCAATGTTTAAAACTACCAAGAAAATTTTAAGTTTGTGACTAATAATTTAAAAAAAATTGGAATTCAGTGTCAGAATTATTTATGTCATTTAAAATTTGACAATTAATTGCACTGACCACTTGAGTGACCTGTTCAGGAAAATGTTACCGGATAGCAAAAAAAAAAAAAAAAAAAAAAAAAAAAAAAAAAAAAAAAAAAAAAAAAAAAAAAACACCAGTTCTGTAAGAACCACAATTGTCACAATCATAGGAGAAATGGTCAAAAAACATCCCAATAGTCATTATATAGCTTTCTGACATGACAGGAAGAGACTCACATCAGTTGTCTCAGGACTATACTAAAAAGTAGCCACAATTTTTGATCATTCTTACCTTGTGAATTTTTAAAAACTGGATCTCCTGATTTTTGGATTTTACAGGTTGGCAGGTATGTAGTATCACAAGGCTCATTCCATAATCTTATTTGGCTATTTGATTGTTTTGCAGGGTGCTGGTATTTCCAAATCACTCTCCTGTTGTCTGATGAGGTAACTGGATGTAATGAAATTGCTCCCTTGACGCTTGATAAGATTGCAGTGACTGGTGAATTGGGAGACTCATAGTTGATGGTCTGTTTGTCAACCTTCCAGCTACTGCAGTGTGGTATCACCTCCACTACTGCCACTAACACTACATCAACTATTTTGTCACTTCCATCACTGCCACCAATGCTGCATCAGCTAACAGTCGTATTTCAAAGTACCTGATTAAGGATGATATTACAAGGGCAGAAATATTATGGACTTTGCAGCCATTCAGAAATTATATGTACTTTTCTACTACAGAGAGCAGACTGCTTTGTTTCTGGTCATGTTCCCTAACAATAATGTAGCTAGTAAGATGTAGCTTGGGTGACCAGCACATCATGCAGTACTTACTGTTTATGGGTTAGCTGCACACTTTCAGAAAAATATTCTCAAAGATCTTGAAGGGAACGTTCCTTTCATAATCTTATTTGATGAAAGTTTTAAAAAGGCAGCTGAGTTGCAGCAAATGGATATTGCTCTCAGATATTGCACAAAGTTCACAAACAATTTGAAATACACTATTTTTCATCTGCATTTGTAGGCCATACCACTGCTGCCAATTTGTTGGATGGTAGTAAAATAGAAACTTCTGATCTGAATATTACCAAAATGCTTCATATATTAAGGGATGGACCTAATATCAATAGGTAATTCTTGAAGGATTTGTGTCTTAATCTGAAAAGTATTCGTGGGGACAGTGTAACAACTTTTATTGATATGGGATCTTGTGGTCTTCACACAATTCATCAAAGTTTCAAGAATGCAGCCTTAAAGATTAACTGGGGTGTTGTACCTTTTCTGAGATCAATTTATAATGTGTTGAAGAATGTACCTGCAAGAAGAGCTGATTATGAAACATTTAATAAACCAAAAAATCCGCCCTTCCCTAAAAAAATTTTGCTCCATGTGCTGGCTGGAAAGCGAGGATGCGGCTGACTGGGTATAAAAATCATCCCCTTTCTAAAAACATACATGGGCAAAGTAAAGGAGCACAAGATTAAAGTAGATGCTTATAGCTGGCAAATGATGTTGAAGTACCTCAAAGATCCTCTGCCACTGGCTAAAATATCTTTTTTTAGCCTTGTTCAAGGCAGGTCACAACCTTTTTGAGGGAATTGTAGTGGTGTGGCCTCAATGGCACCTTTCCTGTAATATGCTTTGTCATCTCTACTAGCTGATGTGATATCCTTATTCGTTAAGGCTGAAGTATTGTCTGCCTTGCAATTAGTATGTGATATAATAAAGCAGGTCTTACCCCTGTAATAGACATGAACTTAGGTCATACTGTACAGTCTGAGCTCAGAAAGGTAAAAGTGCCTGCCATAGATATTTTAACCTTCAGGATTGAGTGCAGGGACTTTCTGATCAAAATGTGCTCAAACCTCCTCCTAAAATCACCTTTAAAGTACAGCATTTGTAGATACATAAACTTTTGTGATCCAGTTGTGATAAATAGCAGCCCAAGAACCAGCAAGGGCAGAGTCTTTGATACTTTGTAGAAATTCTCTTCGTAGAATTGGATAAATGTTAAGGATTGATAAAGTTGAGAAAGAATTCGTGCAACTTCTTGGTAAAGAGGTATTTTTGGATCTCTGTGCAAATTACAGGAGGACTGAGACGAGAATCGATTATTTTGGAGAGAATTATTGGATTGTGATACGACCTGTCAGCATTTGTATAGATTTCTTCAAAAGGTTCTCATTCTGAGCCATGGTCAAGCCACTGTAGAGCAAGGTTCTTCCATTAATGAAGAGTGTTTGATAGTCAGCCAAGAAACCAAGTCATTAGTAGTCATACATCAAGTATATGATGACCTAAAATCAGCTGGCAGTTTCTTCAAAACTGATGTTAAGCAGATAATGATTCTGGACTTTTGCAATTCTTGAGATCGGTATGATGAGGCTTTAAGGCAGAAGCAGTCTGAAGAAGATGAAGAAGCCAAGCCGAGAGAGCTGGATGGGAGAGGTCCATGGTCCAGCAAGTTAAAGACTTGGAAGTCAAAAAGTTATAGATACTTGCCGAAAGGGCCACTGTACTGAGTGGAATTTATGAAATGATTGCTTCTCTCACAAAGAAGTTTTGACTGGTTTTCACTGATTGGTTTGAATTGTTTGTTTCACAAAATACAGAGTATTGTTATTTGACAGAGAATAGTCATTTAACATACCCCAGTGCTGTTCTTATTTCTTAAACTTTAATGCTATATTATACAACATATTTCTTTTATGTTTGTCTGCAGGTATTATCAAAGTATGAAACCTAACGAAAAAGATGACTGAAAAGACCTCTGTCTACATTTTGATGTTCAGTTCGCCTTGTCAGGATATGAATATGTGTTTTATACACTCTAGTTTGTGTCAATTTCTTCCAAACCTCCTTGTAATATTTACCACCAAAAGCTTGACTGTAGCAGACAGCCCACAACAATACATGATAATTTAGGGAAATAATGACCAGGCAGCTTTTGTGCCAGATGTAGACTGTGCACAAAGAAGAGAAACTTCATAAAGAAGTTAGTTACAAAATGTGTGATACACACTGATACCAAAAAGTATTTCAAGCCATGTATCTTGAAACATTTGTTACTCCATTTCCATCAGTTGTGAAGGAGCCTCATAACCATTTCGTGGATGAAACACTTACTCCACAGGCTTTTCAGGCACGTGCGTTAGCCACATCACTGCTTCAGCCTGTCAGTACCTGTCTCAACTTTCCAAATTGTAGGTTTGTGACCTAACCCAACCGACACTTACAATCTTTCAGGAGGATGTATGATAACTGATAATCCTATGTGGGAAGAAAGATGTATTCAGAAGAATAGTTTTTAACACCATCTCTGCTTTAATATTTGTACTCAGTTCATCATTTGAAAAATGACTTGCATGGTTTGAGACAACTTAAAGATGAGATAGTAGTAAATAAATATTGTTAATATATTGGTGAATCCCCATTTCCAGCACTGTGTTACAAATATGTATACAATAGTAATGATTTGAACTGTTGTTAAAAATTCTTATTTTTTTCCTTAACAACTTTTCAAATACATTGTGTATGATGCTGGGCAGGTGAATATTCAGTATCTGCTGAAAGTTAACTTCAACTACACCTAATAAAATATCTGATAACCCTTGTATACAAAGGATGAAGAAATGTACTTTTACTATTTTTATATGTTTGTCTTATTGTATTACTTTAGCACTCGTATATAGTTGTTCCATTTGCTTAGTACTCCAGTCCCAGATGGTAATTATTGGGGCTGCAGGTATGTAAAAATACACACACTATCATTTAAGACTAAATATAATGCCTGAAACCTTTGACTGCACAATTTATACATGCAGTGTGTTTTCTCACAGCTTAAAATATGTTTGAATTTTACGAGAAAGTACGGAAAGTGTCACCTAATTTTCTGAGCATTACTGAATTTTCACATATTGTAAAACCTAATGAAAAGGCAAAACTTCAGTTTGGTTTTCATTTAATCATAAGATTGTCAGCACTTTTAGATATAAAAGCAGTTTTGACAAACTTCAATTTGTTATTGATTTTAATCTGATGAACAGTTTTCTGTGCATATTAAATTCTTGTATTGTGATTCAAACAATTTCTATGATGATTTGATGTCAGCACACATGTTTAAAAGATTTGAGTCCATGGAAAATATGTTTTATCTTTAAAAGAACTGACAGAATTTATCACATGGAATTAATATCAACACCTTAAAATCAAAGTACTCTACATGATGTGTGAGATGTTGGAGTGATCAGCTGTAATTAAATACTGGGTTTTGCCATAAAAGTTTCTTTTAAATTATAGTTTCATAATATGTCACAGTAATAGCCATTAGATGAAAAACAATTTTATCCAAGTAAATTTTCTGTACATACTTTAATTCTTTGCTTCAATAAATTTGTGTTTTTAAGGATACATCACAGATATGCAGATGTATGTCAATATTTGTTTTACATTTGAAGAGGACTGATATTTTTGTAGCATTTTTACCTGAGTGTTTTACAATGTAATCTTCACCATCTGTGTGTGTAAAAATTGAATAAAGCAACTAGAAAAGTAAGGAAAGTTCTTGAATAAAATGTTCTTTTCTCAGTTTTTCCGATTTAGTGTCAGCAATTACAGGATCACTGCTAATTCAGAGTTAACTTGTTAGTAAAAACAGAAATTGTTCCTTTAAAGATGACTTGCATTTACACAATTAACTTGTTTACTTACCCTTCAGATCATAAATCCCGTAAAGGGACAAGTTGCTGTTCATTCAGAACTAGAGAGTTAATAACACAGTTAGAAATACTGAAGTCCTTACTTTTTTTTGTCAATTTACATCTTTACTTACCCTTGAGATCTGAAAATTTGTCAAGAAAAAATGCTAAAGCTTGTCTGGAAATCAGGGAAATATCAGGGAATTTCACAAGGGGAAACTTGTGGCAATCCTGTGTGCTTTTTCTTGACTAAAGCATTGCAACCATATTGTCTTTTATGGATTTCTTTGAACTTAGTGATGGGACAATCAACTGTTTTTAACAATCTGTTGGTCAGTCGATTGTTTTTTCATTCAATCAGTTTTTTTCAGTTGAATGGAACTAGTCTCTGCAGCCATTTCAATTGTATGAATGTTTTCACTCACTACCCGCATTTGAGTGATATTACTCACCTGATCTTTTCCTAAAGACAGCCCTAACTGTCTGTTTTTGCACAACCCAAGTTTCGTAAAACTGTTCTTTGAAGTGTGTTTGTGTTCACCTAATATTTTGTTTGTCACCTCTGCGTCGTGAGCACTGACGCATGCGTTTTAGCCTAGCTCACTGACGAAGCAGGTCGGATCACATGGTGGTCCATCGTCTGTGCTGCTGGTTTCTCAGACTTGAAACTAGCCACCTGCCAGAATGCTGCAACGTTTCATAGAACCACCAGGCAGTTTATTTTAAGTGATCTCTTGTCATGGGGATGCCTGATTCCAATTGCAAGGCCCTGGTCGGGTAGTCTCATGGTAAGTGCAAGGTGAGTCGCAGAGCTCTCACTTGCACCTCTCGGAGCTGACAAATATTGGTATCAGCTGTGCCAGATATAGCATAATTCCACAGTGTGGGGGAAGCATTGATTCCAGATTGAATACAGAGTAAAGTGCCTTCAAATGGGGGTGTGCTTCTCCCAGACCTCACGAATGTGAGGCTTCCAGGTCAGAAGGCTATCAAAAATTACTCCTAGATATTTAGCCATGCGAGACCAGGAGAGGCGCCTCCTGTGATTGGCAGTGGCTGAAATCCATGGGCACTTTATGTCACATTATTATGACAACCTGGCTTTAATGGCACTGAATTTAAGGTGCCATTTAATTGCCCAGGCTCCTAGGACATCGCACAGCTCCTGTAAACAGTGGCGAACCCCAATGTCATACCTTTGGGAACACATCTAGAGTGCAGTATCATCCACATATAATACAAGGGATACCCTGTCTGTGTGTGGTAAATCAGCTGTATATGGGAAGTATGGTAGGGGGGCTAAGAACCGCCCCCTGTGGCACTCCCGCATGTATAGGCCTATTAGTTGAGATAACGTCTTTAGCACAAATGTGAAAAGTTCAATCATGGAGATAAGATGCGCTGAGTCTGAGGTGCAACTTCAGAACCTCCAATACAAAAAGTTTGTAGAGGAGGCCCTCATGCCACTGGCAGTCAAAGGCCTTGGAGACGTCGAAGAGTACTGCCCCGAGTACTCCCAACACTCCTGGGCTCCCATTGCATCCTCGACAACATGCAGTAGTTGGTGTTGCATGCTGTGGTCATGCTGGTAGCCAAAGTGGTCTGTGGGAATCAGCTTCTCCCTGTCCACAGGCTCCATGAGCCGTTTGATGTAAATTCTTTTGAATACTTTAGACAATACAGGGAGCAGACATATCGGCCAATAGTTTTGAGGAAGCCTTGTGTCTTTCCACACAGAGGAATTGTTGCCAGTCCTCAGTATGTAATTTAAGGCTTTAGTGACTGGCTGCATTGCATCAGGCAGGAGTTGTTTCAGCCTAAGAGCTTTTGCTTGGTCACAGCCACAGGCCATCTGCATCATCCGCAAGAGAAATAGGCAGCCATTGCAGTACAATTTGTGTGTGCTGTTCATCTATATCATCCTCTATCAGAGTAAAGTTGTTCGCAAAGTACTCAGCCAAGACATTGGCCTTGGTGTACGGCTCACAGACAACCTCTCTGCTGACATGAAGAGGAAGCAGATGGTGCCATTTCCTTAAGAACTATTTAGTTAGCAGCAAGCAGAGCCATCTACAATGCGAAGCATTGTTGGCCTGCCCAGTCATGATTTCGATTGTTTTCCACCACCACCTTTATTTTGTGTGAAGCTGGTTTAGGTGGCATTTGGTGGCAGGATGATGTGTAATTTTCCACACATGGAAAAGCCTGTTCTTGTCTGAAATGGCCTGTAATATTTCATGGGGGAGCTGACGTAATCTGTCAGGAGGCCTTTGTGTACCATTGGGTGTGGCAGTGTCTACAACTGACTGAAACAATGCTCTGTCGGTTGTGGCTGTTATATGAATGTTTTCATTCACTCACTGTGTTTGAGTGATTTTATTTATATCTTTTTCAGACTTTTCAGTTATACATGATCCATGACTAGAGTTGACAACTTTTTAGAGACAAATAAAGTATCTTATTTCAAGAAGATGTGAATGAAAAGTGTATTTCTAAAAATAAAGTACTGTAGAATGGAGTGAATAGGGACACTTTTTGTGGTCTTTAAATAATAATCACACATTTGTAATAAAATTTGAGTTAATGTTCCATCCATGTGATGTCCATCAGCATAATGTACTTATTTATGTAGTTGTATAATTTTGAATTCAAAGAACACCACATAATTTTTAAAAAATAGTGTCTGTCACTTTTCACCCCACAGACGGGGTGAATAGGGGCAGGATATATCTTACTGTGTTATTTTATTCACTGTCCCAATACATGATTTAGGAGGGTGAATAGGGACACCAGAGTTCATTTTTAAGCCTGCAGTACCTTACGATGTGGTATTAGACTGCAGTTCACGATAATAACAAAAAACTGAAAGAAAGCAAATGCCTCTAAGGAAGGATGAAATAAGTACAATGCCTACTGCCACTCATGGAAATTAACACTGAACTTCATCAGCCTTCTTCGAAGGAGTTGTGGGTGCAGTAGACCTCCTACAACCCAGTGTCTCTTTATTAGGCAGCAGTCTTCTTTCTCCAGCCACTTAGAAACTGATCCTGAATTGATTCTGGTTTCAGTGAATTTAACAAATGATGCTTCAATGTCTTTCTCATTTTTTACATCTGTCACCATACCTATGAACCAGGGGTAATAGACCTTTTTAGATGAAGTAGCATGGCATTCACTAAAGTCCACCACAATCCAGTCATTTTCTTTTAAGATTTTCTCTTGTGACAGCTGGTAAACTAATGTAACTGGCAGGCCATTCCTCTTTACATAATTGCTTTCTTCAACAATTTCTTGCTCAGGTATAGAATCTGAATCTGAAGAACTGTTCATTTCATTTCCTGATGCCTGGCATTCATCTTCTGGTTCTTCACCACTGACATTTGGACACAGCTCAACACCAGAAACACTTTTACCAGGTTCCACATTTATTCTCTTCTTGGGCACTCTGGCCTCGGAGCCATCATATCTCATCTCTTTCAATAGTGAAACAATTGAGTCATTTATTAAATTCTTATCTGCAATTGCATCATCAGGAGCAGGAAGCCTGTCTATAACAATCTGAAGATTTAATGGAATAATGCCAGATTTTCTAAATCCAGCCACAATATTTTCTCTTGCATTTACCTTAATGTGCTGATTAACTCCCTAAGAAGTTGGGGAAATGCCTCTTTTGAAAGAGTGGACTGCTTTCTTCCAGGACCTCTTTTCTATTTGACACCATGCTGACTTAGAGGAGCAAAAAAGGCCACATCAAGAGGCTGAGTAAGATGTGTAGAATTGCTGCGTAAGAAGACAAACCCAATATTATTCTGCTCACATAACTCTATGGCATCTATGGACAAATGAGATGACAAATTGTCACCAAGAAGAATTTTACTGCCCGGTAATCTTGAAGCATATGGTATGATAACTGTCTTTAGCCAGTCTTGAAACAATAGTGGACAAACCAACCAGATGCACTTTGGTTATATCTGACATTTTTTGGTCCTCCAATTGTCCAACTGTCATAAACATGTAAAACCTTATATACAATATATTCTGGTAAAAGAACACCATCACCTGAAGCAGCATACATTATGGATGTCGATCCTATAGTATGGTTCACTATACATTCAGGATATTTTGTCCCACGTTTCATAAAGATCTTCTTCCATTCAGGATCATCAGATCATTTGGTTTCATCATAGTTTATAATATTTGATGATGGCACATGTTTTAGAGTGTCTTCAAGCCTGATGTAATAAGCTATCAATGTTTCAGGGGTAACTGCAGCACTGGATCTTGTAGTGGTTTGGCCATTCTTTCTGACAACTTCCATTTGTGGTGTTCCAGGAAACTATATGCAAAATATTTTCCTGGAAAATTGCTCTTAAATTTAGAAACAGTTCGTCCCTTGGAATCCAAATATGCCTTAACTACACACCTTAAATTATAGGCATCTAGAGGGTAACTCCATTCAGCTCATGTCATTAAGCATTCCACGAAGTGATGCTCCACAGCTTTGGGCAGTACAGGCTGGCCACCAATTTTTAGAGGTGCTATGTCTGATTCAGTGCTTTTGTTATATCTATGCAGCACTGACTTGGGAATTTTATATTTCTCAGCTGCTTTCCTTACAAACCTCTTGAAACAGCTTTTAAGGCCTGGAATTTCCTTTGTTGAATGTGAAACATACTGCTTACCCCTTAGGTTCGGTTTGTACATTATAGGCATTTTGTCCTATATGGAGTCCAGCCAACCTATAAATGATATATGAAATTAGATTTGGTTTTATTTTAACAAGTACAAGTTTAATAATAAATCTGGGAAGACCTTTACCTACCCCTTTCACCCCAACTAGCAACAAAAATTAACCTCAAATTCTATGTTTGCTTTATTAAAATAAATCACAACACCGCTGGAATTCAGTACTCTATCATACTTTAAAAGAAAAGATAACAATAATGGAATAAAACTAATACTTATCTATTGTTACAATAGAAGTTTCTTGCTTCACAAAGAATTTAGACTATCAGGTGGCTAACAGAATATAAAAATGGCGGAAATGACAACAGCATGACCACTGACTGAGTCAAATTGACAAACTAAATTTGTCACTGTTGGAAAAATAATAGCGGGTAATCTTAAATATATTACAATCACATGTTTCACACAAACACATAAAAGTAATTTTACTAAATTTTGTCCCTTTTCACCCCAGTGTCCCTTTTCAGCCCATTCTATGGTATATTCAAAATGTGTGTCTTTACTTATTGAAATGTGAATTTTCATACTTGTGGCATTAAACATCAATTTTTTGTAGGTTTAAAAGTTTAATATCTGGTGCTGTACTGCAGATTTGTGTACATACAAAAGAACAGTTATTTTTAACATGTTTTTATTAGATCAGTTTCCTGTCTTTTTGTGTGTGTGTGTGGGGGGGGGGGGGGGGGGGTAAAAATTTTGCAAATGAATTAACTAGCATCCTGATAAGCTAGGGACTTGAAACCTTCAACATAGCTCGGAACTACATGACGCTGTAATATTAACTCACTTTCGAGTCTGATGTGTAGTGAAGGGTACTTTGTTTTTTGATGTGTCTGTTCAATACAAATTTTGCAATTGATTTTAAGCTAACTTCCCAATAAGCTGTAGACTAGAAACTTTCAACTTAGCTCAGAACTGGATAATATTAACTCACCTTCTCTTCTGGTGTGTGCCGAAGAGTAGGTACTTGGTGTACCACTGCTATTTCCCAGTTTTCTTGTTCCAGTCATGAGTGTTTTGCAGTTAAGAACGATTACTGATAAACTTCCATGTGAGCTCAATTATCTCTCATTTTTACATTTATGGTCTTTTCACGAGATATTCCTATGAGGAAGCGATATATTGATTGATTCAGTTGAAGAGAAACTGAAATAAACCTGAAGTTTACCACATGTCTCTGTTGTAATCTCATCAAAATGTTTTAAATCAGTTGAAAAATTTGACACGCACAGGACCAAAAAGAAGAAAATAACTATTTAAATATAGAAACTTTTTAATATAAAACAGTTTTAAAGTGGACTAATAAATATTAAATAATCTCTCCTAGCCCCATACAGATTTCTAACATCACATTGCCTGTAAAATGGAATGCAAACTGTTCATCATTTCACTCATATTTGCATCCCCAATTAGGGCTGCAATATGTCCGGATTTCCCCAGATTGGCCCTAATTTTGAGGGCATCCAGAGGCGTGCTGGAGAGATGTCATACAACTGTCCAGGGTAAACCTGGACCTTTTTTCGTATCTGTGAAAGTCTGATTGATTGGAAATAGATAATCATTAACATTAGTTAAAATTCATTAAAGCAGTACTGAAACATAATTAGTTTCCTCATTTTAGTCTATTAAAAATGCACCAGCAAGCACACTTGGACACCCTCCTATATGCATATAGTATGTTCCAAAATTATCTTTACAACTTTGATCACATATATTTTAGAAACAGGAATAGGTGAAATGATGCAGTTTATGGCATAATGTTCACAACACACCTGAAGCTCACTTTTTTTCTTATTTTCCCATGTTAGTTATTGACTGGCCATCTTATAGCAGTTGACACAGTGTGTGGAATGGCTGGTACAGACCAGATCTGACACCCAGGTCCTGCAGAACCCCATTACATTTTTTTCTTTCGGTGGGATTCACATAAAAGTAGCAATAGCACACACTTTAATGAAGTCATCCTAGGCCGGACATGGCTCTGAAATATCACTCAGATAAACTGTGTGCTACAGATGGTGTACACATTTGAGGTGACCACCCATCCCCTCTTTTTTGTGACAGTCATGATTTTCCTAGCTCTGTCACAAATTTTTTTGGAAGGAATTTGTCCTGGATTTAACAATTGTGAAATGATTTATTCCAAGTAACATGACCATTTCATCTATATTGGTATGCTGTTACTGAAATAAGTAATGTATGGAGCAGTGACAAAACACAATTTGTTGTAGAAACTATTGGTTCAAATGGCTCTGAGCACTATGGGACTCAACTGCTGTGGTCATAAGTCCCCTAGAACTTAGAACTACTTAAACCTAACTAACCTAAGGACATCACACACATCCATGTCCGAGGCAGGATTCGAACCTGCGACCGTAGCGGTCGTGCGGTTCCAGACTGTAGCGCCTTTAACCGCTCGGCCACTCTGGCCGGCTGTAGAAACTATGAAATCAGTGTTAGTGTTTAGAGTAATTATGATGAAACTTGAGGTGAATGTTTTCATAATGCTGTTGAAGAATACAGACATACTGAAGAAGATTTACAGCATTGGTGAATATTGTATGTCTGTTCACATTCCTTCATTTTAAAGGGTACTAATAAAATATAAATCAATGTACTTTTGGTAACAAATGAAACTGATAGTTTGCAATTATTAATTCAATCAAAACTTTTTTTGCAGTATGAAAATTTTTTAATGTATCCACAATTTGGCTCTAGAAAATCACCTACATACACTTAACTCTGTTAAGTGTCTACTAAAACCTTACGTATGTATGAACATTATGCCGCAAACTGTGCTTTTCTACCCATCCCCATTTCTGAAATATGTGTTATCAAAGTTATAAAGACGGCTTTGGAACACCCTGTATTTTCCATACTTCTTTATTGAGAAAATAAGGAGCTGCTGATAATGAGAAGCCACCAACAATGGGTGATCCCATACATCATGATGCCACCCTGCCTGCCAGACAACTATCTTAAAAGTCATTTGCCTTCTACTCACTGAGCTGTATAAAACTGATTTCATTTATGTTCATATTCCTTACTGTAAATTAGTGCTATGTCTGAACATGAATGTCTCTATAATGTGCTTTCACAAATCCTTGTCACTCTAATGTGTTGGATGGAGGCGTGCGCCTGCTAGCATTGTTGGCACTGAAATGCAAATAACAAAACATTCTGCCTCTAATATCCCCATTCCCCACGGAACATTGTGGCCATTGTCCAGCTTATTGTCTACAGGCTGTTTGTGTCTGGGAAAATAATCTGAGTTGACTCATATGCCTGGGGTTCCCGAAGTTTTTGCCTGGGGCTGGCAATTTAAGTGATGGCAGGTCTATCCCAGCAAAATAGCAGGGTAATTAATGGAGAATTAATAGCACCTGGAATAATTTAATCCACAACCGTACATGAATTAGTTTTAAACAAAGAAAAGAAAAATTACTCCTTTCAGTACAAGGTCTAATGAACATGTGTATTGCTCATTTTAACTTTGGCATACCCCTGAGATTTGTCTTCACTTAGGACCACTCTCCATCAGGATAATGTAGCATTGCTTCAGTTCAACTAATTAAATTATTGCAGGCTGGTTGCACTCAGGAAAATGAATGGATAGCTCAATCATCTAAAACAGTAAAGAGTGGTTTAAGTTAAAAGAATGACATCAGCATTCAAATACCAATATCATTCAACTGACAGAAAAACTGCTGATTGATTTCACTGGAAAAGAAAGAATGACTAATTCAGTCAACACGCGAAGGTACAACAGTGTGGTATCTTTTCATTCGATTGCTACCAATGACTGTTTTCACTCAAAAGAAGTAAATGAATAATAATCCAACTGACAGATAAAACTACAACTGACTGACACAATTGTTTTCATTTGGTTGCTCCCACATACTGCTTTCATTTGAAAGAATGAATGAGGAGTCCAGCCAACTGAATCGATTGTTTTCATTTAGTTGCTCCCACAGACTAGTTTCACTCAAAAGAATGAATGAATAATTCAACCGATACATGTAACTACAGTCAAATGAGTAGATTATTTTCCAACAACTGAATGAATCTACTGTTTTCATTCGGCTGTTCCCATCACTATTGAACTTGTTTGAGCATTGTACTGCAGGGTGAGCAAAGGAAAGGTAGGAACACCTTAACCGCTAGTCATCAGGTGATTAATAGTATAAATTCTCAGTCTGGCTTTTTGTTCCTATCTATTGTAAGTAACTTGGGAGCTTGGCTGGCAAGACAACAAACACAATCTTGCAGTGCATTACAGTCTGACTGAATGGGAGTGCATATAAAAGGCATAGGCATTTTTCATCTCAGTACTGAGCACCAGGGAGTCAGAATTTACAGTACATACTGGACAGCATCAGGCCCAGAGAATAAGAATCAGCTTCATCGTAAAGCATGAGTTTTTTTCCTTTACAGTGTTATTTAGAAATGCAGTGATGAGATTACAAACAAAATGATAAACAGAACAGAACACTGATTCAATATGCCACTGTTGTTACACAAGTTTGTAATTTAAAATATTGTTTCTTTTGTACGTAGTGATTAAAGATCCCACACTCAGTGTTATCTTAAACTTTACTGTATGTAGAATGCTTTGTTCTTATTTTAAACTTGCTGAGAGAGAAATGATAGAATTAAGATTATTTTATTCATTGTTGAATGCTACCTATCAGAATCCAAGTCTTTTAAATTTCATATGGATGCACATAGTATCTACTTCCAGGATCAGGATGTATGTGTTTTTGTTTTAAATGAGAACTTATCATTCTGTCATAAGTATAGAGATATCTACACAGTCAGGCAAACAGATAGACAAATGTTCCACAGAGACACAGTAGTGAGTAAGTGTATTATGTGTGTACATTTGATGGAGCAAAATGCTGAGGGCTTGCTGTTTAAGGTAAGGCTATGAGCTTGGTGCTAATAGTATAGTCATCTGTACTTCATGGCAAGACAAGTCTTATTAGCAGTACTGAGAGCTAACAAAGGAGGACCTAGTGTGTTTTATACCATGCAGGAGCAGGGTGAGAGACCACAGGGCTGAGTGCTCTGTGCGGCTTATGGTAATAGCTCTGCAGGCGGTTGGTAGTGAGCCAGGGTGCAAATGTTGCACATCTTTTATATGCACCACTCAGAATGGAGCACCCGCAAATTTGAGTGAGCTGCAGGCGTCGCCGGTGCCAGTGTCCTCTTTAGTGAACACACTAAAGAGGACTTTCTTTCATTTCTTCAGACTCTTTAGGACTGCCTTGAGTAAACTGCTGATTATATTATTCACATCATACATTCTAAAGACTAGGTGTAAAGGGGATGCCTGTTTCAAAATGCAATACAAAAGGGCACTGTCTCTTTCCATTGACAGGTGCTGGCCAATCTGTTTTGAACTCGAGAGATTGTGAAACTGGCATATTTGTAAGACATCACCGGATGGCCAAAGTACACGTATTTAAAAGGTTTTTCAAAAGGACTGAGCCGTTTGTCAGCTCTCAACATATATTGCGCTGTTTAGAATGTTCTGAGTCCTTCCATTTCATCGTTAATTGATTCTTTCATATTTATTGTTATGCTGCGTACAATTCTGTTGAGATTCTCCTCTGGCGGCGTGTCCGGCCTTATCGATCTTCGAGTCATTGCTTCCTGTTAGCCTTGTGTAAGGTAATAAGATCTTTGGGGGGATGGCCGGTTGGTTGCCTAGCGGTGACGAGTCGGTCGGTCGGTTTTTAAAATCGGGAATTAGAGAATGTCGTACGATTAGAGCGTGGCGTGGTATGGCGGTGGAGAGTTGTCTGTTGTTCCGAGAAGTCGCATGGTCTATCCTGGCGGTGGGAGACATGTAGGAGGAGTTGATGGAACAAGGCTGTAAGCTCTTGCTGTGAACACCCGGGGGCCACGGCTATGGTTCCGAGTCAACACTTGGTGGGAGCGGCAACGGATGTCTTTAAATTTTCTGTCTGGCGGCGGGAATGATGGACTAGTAACTCACCTAACCTGAGGAGTGGTATTTCGCCGCCGCGGGTGCAGAGAAGATGAGGGCTCCAGTGACAGAGCGCGTGGCTGCGCTCAGTTGGGTACGCTGGCAATGTGGACACTGTCGGGTGCGAGGAACCTTTGCATCAGAGTTCACCTGCTGTTTCTCTGATAAACTGCAAGTTAAGTTGGTTAAAGGTTTAGATGTTAATTGAAGAATTTTGGTTTGTGCAACCAGCGTCTTTTCTGCCTTGTGGCCTCCTGCGTTCGGGTTTCCTGTCCCTGTCGCTGGTGTATTTATAGACAGTGATCTTTTCTGCTTGTTATTAGTACTGCCCGGTAGGAAGTGTACTTTTGGGCAGGGATTATTGTTTTAGATTACATTTTTTGTGCCTTGTGGCCTCCTGCATTCAGATTTCCTGTCCCTGTCGCCGGCGTAATTATAGACAGTGATCTTTTGACTTCTTATTCGTACTGCCTGGGAGGAAGTGTATTTTCGGGCAGGGATTATGGTTCCTGATTTGATTCTTCCTCCTCCCCTGGCCTCGCATGAGGTTGATGTGAGTGCTGAGTGTGAGGTGTTGTGGGTCTGCTAGTCCACTTCTAGCCTGAGCATCCTTCGGGAGACAATTGTGGCTGCCCTTACACCTGGTTGGTTAATTATTTCTATCCCAGGACATTTTGGTGGCAGGACATGGTATTAAAGTTATTAGTTATTGTAAAATGTTAAATGGTAATATTTTACTCTGATTGTTTTTGGCCACTGATTAAAAATGTCAAGTTTGCCTTTCATTGATGGTTTTTTTAAAAAATTACGTGGCTTTAAAATTGTTAGTTATTGTAAAAGGTGAATGACTGTATCTTGACTTTGATTGTTTTAATCTACTTGGCATCCTTTGAAAATGTTAGTTCTGCCTCCCTGTTAGCAAGCCCTTGTAATTTAGTATCTTGTTGTGCCAAAATTTAAAGGAAGTGGCTCCCTACATGTTCGGTAGCGAAATTGTATGCAAATTGGTGTTTTGTTTCATTACTTGGAAAGTTTTAATTTTGTTATTAAATGCTTTATCAAAGTCTGTTTTAAGTAAAATGGCTTGGCTATTAACGGTAAAGTAAAGTTTTTAATTTCATTATTTGGAAAAGTTTGAATTGTTATAAAATGTTTTATCAAAGCCTGTTTTAAGTAAAATGGCTTGACCGTTAACTGTAAAGTAAGTTGTTTTGAAAAGGCACTCATGCTTGCTAGCTTTTTTTGGATCTATTCCTGGTGAAGTGGTAAAGAAATGACTTTTAATGGTTGAAGTAATCAATAAAGAAATTGCAAATTGCAACTCGACAGTAACCAACTAATTTTGGCCCCGTTTCCCAAGTGGGGGTTTTCCTTGATTAATCGTAACACCTGTATCAAGGACATTGTCTATTAAAATGTTTGAAATAGTCCCACGATTTCACCACATAAGGGTGGGGGACTGGCAGCATGCGTTAGTCACCTGAAATGTTGTATGTTATTTGTTTAATGCCACTTAAAGGACAAGCGCCAGAGAGGCAAGACGCAACAAATGCCTTCTCTGCATGAAAGCTATGGAAATACTATCAATGACAATGTTTCTAAAGAACAATTACTAAACCCAACATTCTGAAATTCCTTCATCAAAGAAGGTGAAGTACATATTCCAGAATACGAATCAAGAACAGCTTCCAATATGAGAAACTTGGAAGTAGATATTCTCAGAGTAGTGAAGCAACTTAAACCCCTTACAACAGGCAAGTCTTCTGGTCCAGACTGTACACCAGTTATGTTCCTTTCAGACTATGCTGATGCCATAGCTCCATACTTAACAATCAACTGCTTGCTCGATGAAAGATCTTTACCCAAAGACTGGAAAACTGCACAGGTCACACCAATCTTCAAGAAAGGCAGTAGGAATAATCCACGAAGTTACTGGCCCATATCATTAACACTGATATGCAGCAGGATTTCGGAACATGTATTGTGTTTGAACATTATGAATTACCTCAAAGAGAGCATTGTCTTGTGAAACACAACTAGCTCTTTACTCGCACAAACCTGTTGAGTGCTATTGACTTGAGAGTTCAAATTGATTCCATATATCTAGATTTCCAGAAGGCTTTTGACACTGTACCTCACAATTGGCTTGTACTCAAATTGTATGTTTATGGAATAACATCTCAGTTATGCGAATGGATTCGTGATTTCCTATCTGAGAGGTCACAGTTTGTAGCAATTGACGGAAAGTCATCGAGTAAAACAGAAGTGATCTGTGGCATTCCCCAAGGTCATGTTATAGACCCTCTGCTGTTCCTTATCTATATAAACAATTTAGGAGACAATCTGAGGAGTCATCTTAGATTGTTTGCAGATGATGCTGTCATTTATTGTCTAGTAAAGCCATCAGAAGATCAAAACAAATTGCAAAACAATTTAGAGAAGATATCTATATGCTGCAAAAATTGGCAATTGGCCCTAAATAACGAAAAATGTGATGTCTTTGCATGAGTGCTAAACAGAATCTGTTAAACTTCAGTTACACAATAAATCAGTCAAATCTAAAGGCCGTAAATTCAACTACATACCTAGGGATTACAATTATGAGCAACTTATGCTGGAAAGAATGCATAGAAAATGTTGTCATGAAGATGAAACAAAGACTGCATTTTATTGGAACAGCACTTAGAGATGCAACAGATCTACTAAAGAGACTGCCTACACTACCCTTTCCGTCCTCCTTTGGAGTAGTGCTCTGCAATGTGGGATCCTTACCAGATAGGATTAATGGACTATATTGAGAAATTTCAAAGAAGAGCAGCATGTTCTGTATTATCAAGAAACAAGGTAGAGAGTGTCACTGACATAATACAGGATTCGTGTGGACATCACTAAAACAAAGGCTTTTTTCATTGCAGCAGAATCTTTTGACAAAAATTTCAGTCACAAATTTTCTCCTCCAGATGTGAAATATTTTGTTGACACTGAGCTATATAGGGAGAAACAATCATCATAATAAATTAAGGGAATTTGGAGCTTTCACAGAAAGATCTAGGTATTCGTTTTTTCTGCACACTGTTCAGCATTTAAGTGTGATTCAGGAAACAAATTTTGTATGGCTTTAGTAGTTAATATTGGGCAATTGGCTTACAGTTGTATTAAATTGTATCTTATTTCATGGCATTATCATGAAATAGTATGATTGGAGAGGTATAGAGAGAATTAGCCAATTGTAAGAAAGATTAAAGACTACAGAGGGGATATGAAGAGTTTAGCTAGGAATTGGTGTGGGAGGGGAAAGGGGACTTTGGTCAGGGACTCAATAGGGTCCAGGTGTATCCATTTTAGAAGGAGCAGTGACCCCTGGATTTGTGTGTTGGTGACTTCTGCTGGTGACTCTGAAGAGTCAAGTAGTTTGATTCTTTGATTCCAGCAGGACTTGAGTCTCTAAATGTTTGACATGAATTGGTCTTTGGAGGGGATGTGTTTCTTGAACTGTATAGGTTTCCAAACATTGCTTTTTCTTGAGTATACTGTGATTTGGAAGATTTCCATATTGCTAAACTATAAGGGCTATGAGAATTCAAGGGGTTTATATTAATTTGGAACACTTAAGCCAGTGGCATTATATCTGAGACTGTCTGGAAAACTGACTACTGTTGAAGTGACTGAGATAATTAGTACCATTGATAAACTGTTGCTAATAAATAGACAATAACAACTTAAACACCTTTGTTGTGTGACCTAGTTTCGTTTGTAAAATCCAACCCCAACTAGCAAGTCTGCTAGGACATTATACAGTTGATATTATCACAAAGGGAAGTATTTTTACAGCTGTGTACAATTGGTCTTAGACAAATTCAAGCAAGCCAAAATTCAGATAAAATACAATTGTACATTTTCATGCCCCTTCCTATGGAGAGTTTTAATTCGCACCAGGAAGTCATAGCTCACAATCTCTTTCGTATTCTACACAAAATTTGCAGACGAGTCAAACCCCAATTCAGACTTAATATACAGTAGACCTTTAGAACAAGAAAACCATGCCCTGTGGTTCAAAGAATGCATTGGTTACGCATATCTACAAGGTGGGACAGAAGTGGTCCATAAAAGTACTGATCAATCTCACTGACAACAACGTGTTGTAGAATCTTATAACATATTGTGACTTCAAACAGAATGACCTTCTCCACAACAACCTGCATGGACTGCAAAAACATCGGTCACTTGAAACACAACTCTCACTTTTCTCACATGGCATCCTGAATGCCACGAGTCAAGGCAATCTCAACATAGGAAAGGAGGATCCTATGACTGGAGTATTCATGACTGGAATGAGTCAACTCATCCAAATGCCTAGGGTAACAAATTGTAGGGAAATGAAATGAAATGATCACTTGGGCTTGATTTTAGATAAATAAGGTTGCAGAGTTTGGTTCATTGGCTGAAGTGTGTGGGTCCCTTATCATACAGAACTAGCCAGGGATACTGGATGCATATGAAGAAGGACAACGTAAATGGCCAGGGGTTTGTCTGACACATGGGAGTGTGTCACTGAGATGCTGAAAAAACTGAACTAGCAGACACTTTAAGACAAGAACCAGTTTTAAGTGCTAAATCTAGTAATATTAAACTGCTGATGCTTCTGCTCCCAAGTCTTTAGGCCATTTATGAACCACCTGGTGGGTTGACAAATGCCGTTTTTCAGTCAGGCAGGCATGAGCTCCACAACAATTCATATGCCTAATAATCACAGGATATCTCACAGCCTATCACATTATGAGGGAAAAATGCTTCTAAATTATTAAGGAAAACACAAACAAACAAACTGTTGTAAGGATTCTTGAACCCCTTCAGCCAGAAAGACATATTGCAGAAAATGGTGGAGCATCTCTATAGACTGATTGCTATCTTCAGCCAGGATCCAGGCTCTCAGCACTATACAGCCATGACTGAGAGGAACTGTAAGGAGTTTTATTGCGTTAATAAGTAATATTACAATTTTCTCTTCTTTATATGGTAGCTGAATTGAATATTGTTTGCAAATAATGACACACTTGATCACCGCAATTCTATTACATATTTTCCCGGCACTGTATGGAGGCAGCAAAAGAAATATTCCCTGCCCTATCTGTTCGCATCCTGGAGAGACTAGACTTCCTATGGTCTTGGAGAGATTGCACTAGCACCACTTCTGAAACTGTTTAAGATCATAACATTGCCCTGACTGGTCCTCTGAGTGGATACTGATCAACTGTCTTATCTTTGTTCTCAAATCTAAACATTCTTAATCTGCATTCAGTTTAGGTTTAGGTGGTGACATTTTATCAGGGATAACATCACCCAGCCTGAAGACTGTTACCTGAAAGGATTTCCTATGTCAGAAATGTTTCGATAGTGTTATTTTCAATTTTGAAAATGCCTGCGATACAACTTGGAGGCATAATATACTCAGACAACTCAATGAATGAGACTCTGCAAGATGTCTATCAGTAGTTGTGTGCTTCATACGTCTATATTGTTTCTGAGGGTACTGTACTGGACAACAAATCCTCTTGTATCAGGTCTGAGCAAAGTGGTGCAGTTGTTAACGCGCTGGACTTGTATTTGGGGTGACTGGTGTTCAAATCCTTGTCTGGTCAATCTAGATTAAAGTTGTAGTTTCCATAAATTGATTAAGATGATTGTTGCAGTGGCTACTTTGAAAAAGACCCACCCAGTTTCCTTCTCTCTCTTTACTCAGTCTGAGCTTGAGCTCCATCTCTAATGGCCATGTCATAAATAAGATATTAAACTATAAACCCCTTCCTTCTTCACTTTTGAACCAGTTTAAACAGGATAATAGTGTCCTGTAAACAGTATCCTCAAGTTTACCATCTTTGTTACTGCCATTTATAACATTACAACTAGGTTACTCATATGTCTGCTTTCATTATAGATGCTTTGCTTCTACAATGCCAGTCACCCTTTGCAAATGATGATTAATGGAGTACTGCACACAGTGCACTACCTTTCAATTCATAATAGAGTAATTACTGTGCTTGCTTTACAACCAATCTTGATGCATTTTTATACATTTGTTTTGATTTCAGAGTGTGAAAGACTCAATGCTGTTCAAGAGTCTTTTGTTTGATTATAGGGCGGTAATTTGAAAAGTCCTTCACACTGCACTTGAGTGACCATTGTGGTGGCATGATCAAGCTGAAATTCATGTCAGTTGTGAGTGAGACTTTAGGCGTGGCAGTTGCATATGTGTTTGCTGGTTTGTGTGACTGTGTCAAGTAATTCAGTTTCAAAATGGAAGCTGAAACTCACTTAGGTCAGATTACACTCAGTGACCAGTGTGCCTATGTCAAATTTGAATCCCTACATGGAAAGAACCAATGGACATATATAACACTTGGAGAGAGGTATGTGGGCATAGTGTAGTGGATTATAGCAAAGTAGTATGGTGGCCTGCTTGTCTGCGTGAAGTTTGGGTAAGTACTGAGGACAATCCAAGAATTGGAAGGCCATCAACTGCAACAGATGACACCTCTCATGTAATTATTAATGATACTTTGAGAGAAGATTGACAAAAAACATGTGAGGAAATTGCTTGTGATGGAGAATGTCAGTCACTTCAGTTTACAGAGTCATAACTGAATAGTCAAAGATGAGAAAAGCTGCTGGCAGACAGGTTTCACATGATCTGAGTGAAGAGTAGACAGCGCATCACACAATAGTCACAGTAATCAAAGTTATTGAACAGAATGACAATACTTTCTGAAAAGTATTGTTTCACTTGATGAAACAGGGATGTGAAATTTTGAGCCAGACCTCAGGTCTTGGTCACCGCTATGTGAAAGTTCTGACTCTACAGCCAAAAAAATTCCACTACCACCATTCAAAAGTGAAACTGATGATGATCTCTGTCCATGAGATGAATGGAAACATAGCTACAAATAGAGTGCCCCAGGGGACATCTAAAACAGGCTCATACTACAAACTGTTTCTGCAAAATGTTTTGCACCTGAAAATCTGTCAAAGAAGGCCTTACATGCTTCCAGCTGGTGTCCTCATTCTGCACAATAATGCAAGACTGCATATTGCCCTATCAGTGAGAGAAACACTTGACAAATATGGATGGGAAATACTTCCCCACCCACCATACTGTCCTTATATGAGCCTATCAGACTTTGATTTGTTTCCCCAACTTGAAGGAACGACCTCATAAAATGTTGTTATTTTAAAACTTTAGGAAACAGTATCCATGCCCCTTATTGTGTTAAACATTTGTATGTGATTTAGCTACAGGTCATGCAGGGTAAACAGAACATGTTTGTTCCGGTTCTATAAGGCACTTGTGGTCTTGACTGGATCACAGGTTCCCAAGATGTGCATCTCAAATCCATGAAGGGTATTAAATGTGAGGGGATTAAGCTGGCCACAAGAGCCTACAGGATCAGTCTCTTACCTGTATTCTGTGTTAAGGTTGCTGAGCCTCCACTCACTTGGCTGCAGCTCCTCTTCGTGTGCCATGCAGATGCATTTTCTGATTCACAGCCATCAGTATTCCACTGGGTTGAGTGTCCACCACAGGAAATGGCATTTACAAATCACCCTTGAATGCAAAGCCATTTGAGATCCATATAAAAATGGACCTAGTGTTATATACGAAGGACCAGATTCCTGCCACGCTTTCTCAAGACACAGAGGGTTATTTTTATTCCCTGGAATATTCTCACAAGAGAGGAAGAACCTAGATTTCATTTATAAAATGATTCTTACACAGGCACCACAGTTATTTGCCATTTTTCACATCAGGGCCTAAGTAGGTGGACCACCTTCTAATCCCACTGGTTCATCAGACAGTATTCCCGAAATCCACATGTCTAACCCTACAACAGTCTGTAATAGATAGGTACATGCAATTTTGTGTGCACTGGAATAGATAAAACACTGAAACCACAGACTATCTCTAACACTCCAGTATAGGATATCCTCCTTAGGCTTCAGTATCTTGGGAAGGAGGTGGGTGATATTCTTAGAGTGCACTCAATTTGTTACTGAGAGTGCAGTCCATAATTTGGCTGGGACTTGCACTCTGTTTGATGTAACTACACTCAATGGACCACAAACATAGAATTTTGTTCATCTTCTCAGATATTCTACAAATGGACAGAAACAAAACTTAGCTTTGTCATAAAATCCTTCCCATTTGGAGGATTTTACAGTTACAAAATACTTGTCTGACTGATGACCCCATATTGAATGCGCATGTGCTTGTGCACATGTCATCTGCATGTTGTGAGTGTTAACATTGGTCTTCTGAATGGGCAGCTTTGCTCCTGGTGCTGATGACTTTAAGAGTGCTTTGGACTGAAAGACCTTAAATGTTGTCTTCATCCTCATCCTCTGTAAATAATGTATAGCTTAAAGACCTGATACCCCTGCTCCATAAGGTAAATGTCAACCTGTCAGAAGATCATGCACGAGCATTTTGGATATGTATTAGTGAAGACTGCAGGCTTATACTAACAATCTGTATAAGTGTGCTCCTACTTCATTTACTATGTCCCCAGAAATATACGTGGACATTAGTGGCTACCAGAAATGCTGATACTGAAAGAAACTTCTGAACGCAGTTAGGAAAATAAAAATTTTAAGAAGAAATAGATGGTGAGAAAAGTTGGACATGAAAAAATTACAGTAGATGCTTTATTTCTGATCAGAATGTTGCAAAATGTACAGGAATCACAATGTATTGTGCAGATTCAGTTCTGTTTCACTCAAGGATCTACAGTTTAGGGCTGTAATGTGAAAAGTGTTGTTATGTTTTCTAGTAATACCAAAGCTTATTATCCAATAGAGCTGCACATGTCAGAATACCATGTACAGTAGGTCTGTATCATTTGTATGCTTCTGTCTGATCTCTTAAAGAAGGAAGTGTACAGTTCAACATATCATACAGTAGGAAAAGAATATTATTTTTATTATAAAAACTATTTTATTTGAACATTAACTGTACAAAAATTAATAGAATTTACAACTTTTTTCTAAGCATATGAACAAATTTTACACCTACACTGACAAATTTACAACTCATTCTAGTTTTATATTACACATTGCTCCAGTGGATGTCCTGGATGTCCAGATATGTAAACAGCTAGATCAAGCTAGCACTGAAAAAGTAAAATGTAATGTAATTGATTTCTTAAACACACACACACAAACACACACACACACACACACACACACACACACACAAACACACACACGATCCACTGTATTATCACATTCTTATTTTTGCCCATTTTTCCTGAGATTTGCTGGAATATAGCTGGTCAAATGACTGAAATGAAAGATAATTGTTTGTAGTGTAAAAAGACTTAACAATAATTAGAATGATTTTATAACAGTAACAAAAAAATATTTTCAGCCAGTATGTTGGTTTGCAGTGCCTGTTTATTTCACTGAACGTAAGTGCTCAAAAATCTCACAACCATGTTTACAGTTGTATTTGTGAATGTGAAATTTGTGTGCAAGATATTCTTTTTTAAAGTAATGCTGAATTACTGAATGTGTTATTTTGTTCAGTACATCATATGAATATATTCAAATGAAAAACCATCAGACCTTGACCCCTCTATTCTGATACAAGAACACCTCAATGAGCATTTGTCCTGCCACTGATGCATAATCTGTGCACAACAGGTATCCCAAAAATCTGACAGCTGGAGAGAGGAACTTCCACTAAGTTCAAGTTATATGCATGTGTGTGGACACTAAATGTGAAGACTAGAACTGCACACATGAAATGCTATAATTTTGTTTTTGAATTTGCTATGTGATCTAATTATAAACTGACAATTATGTTTTATTATTTTTAGGCCACGCAGTATAACACAATCCAGAAGTTTACTGATTGTAATTAATTTATGCTTAAACTATTTTAAATGTAGCACTGAATATGACATCAATATCTGCAGCAGAGATCTCACATGTAAACATTTACCCAGCACTGATAAAACTCTTGTGAAGTCCAATTACTTTAGCCACTAAAATTTGTACTCAAAACATATATACTAGAGAGCAGTTGCCATCTCTTTAGTAATGGAGCATCCACAATAGTTATACCTACTCAGCATCATTCAGTTTCTAAATTGGCACATAATTAAACATCATAAAATGTTTGCTGTTGGTTTGACTAAAACATTTAGCAGAAACTGGTACTGACATTGTCTAAAGTGCCTGGTGTGACAGGGCATATCCAATAATACTTACATAAATTCTAACAGTCAATTATGTAATTTAAGACATTAACATCAGGGTAAATTATTAATCTGAGGAACACAACACAGACTGTCAACAAATCATTCATTTTTCTACTGATAAAACAACATTTACAAACATCTTAGAGAGAGACCCACATAATAATTTACAGGGCGCTGGCTGTTTAATAATACATATATGTACACTTCAACACACCCACACATGCAGACCTCATTGTGTTATACCGTTGTTTCACTTTCATTCAGTCTGCTCATTCTTGCATCACTTTTGGTGTTTATACTTTGACTGGAACCGATCTGCAATTAAAACAAGCATTGTCAGTTGCTTAATCCTGGAACAGATGTTTACAATTATTACATAAACTCATGTTGTAACAGCCATATGAGAATAACACTACTGATATAATTTTACAACAATGACAAAAAATAATATGTTTTGATTTTTCTGGCTCTTTAGAAATGGATGTGACAGCTCTTATTAAATACAGTTTTTCTCTTTACCATTTGAGTACAACTGTTTTTTATAATAGTTGTCACTGCAACCTATTACGCAAATCAAGTAGCTAACCAGCTCATGATACATGGTGTGGATACAAAAGGTTTTGGCAACAGCTTCAGTAGATTTTGACAATTGGTTAAAATGAAATTACAGAAGCGCATAGTCTTCTGGGTGGTGTATTAGTATAATTTAAGAGAAATTGCTCTGTAGGGTGAAAAGGGCCACAATCTGTAATAGAGAATAGAAGATTTTATTGGTAGACAAATGACAGAATTAAAATTAGCCAAAACAGCTTGTAGCTTTATCTCAAAAGAAAAGAAATTGTAAAAGCTAGGTAGAATAACTTACTTACACACACATGCATGTGCACACGCACAAGCACATGCAGAGAGAGAGAGAGAGAGAGAGAGAGAGAGAGAGAGAGAGAGACTCAGAAATGAAACTTATTTCTGAAGGACATGTGATGTAGCATTACTGATTAAAATATCAACATTCAGTGTTGGTGTCCCTGAACTCCAAACACCATACGCCCAAGAAGTTACAAGGCTGATGGTATTGTATAAGGACGTCAGTGCAGTAACTATGGTGGCAGCTTGAACCAAAAGCTTTCTCCAAGACATAGATTATATAATGGTAAGACATAGATTTAGGAACCAGGTTTTAAGTTGTAAGACATTTCCAGGGGCAGACGTGGGCTCTGACCACAATCTATTGGTTATGAACTCTAGATTGAAACTGAAGAAACTGCAAAAAGGTAGGAATTTAAGGAGATGGGACCTGGGTAAACTGAAAGAACCAGCGGTTGTACAGTTTCAAGGAGAGCATAAGGGAACAATTGACAGGAATAGGGGAAAGAAATACAGTAGAAGAAGAATGGGTAGCTTTGAGGGATGAAATAGTGAAGGCGGCAAAGGATCAAGTAGGTAAAAAGATGAGGGCTAGTAGAAATCCTTGGGTAACAGAAGAAATATTGAATTTAATTGATGAAAGGAGAAAATACAAAAATGCAGTAAATGAAGCAGGCAAAAAGGAATACAAACATCTCAAAAATGAGATCGACAGGAAGTGCAAAATGGCTAAGCAGGCATGGCTAGAGGACAAATGTAAGGATGTAGAGGCTTATCTCACTAGGGGTAAGATAGACATGGCCTACAAAAAAATTAAAGAGACCTTTGGAGAAAAGAGAACCACTTGCATGAATATCAAAAGCGCAGATGGAAACCCTGTTCCAAGCAAAGAAGGGAAAGCAGAAAGGTGGAAGAAATATATAGAGGGTCTATACAGGGGCGATGTTCTTGAGGACAATATTATGGAAATGGAAGAGGATGTAGATGAAGATGAAATGGGAGATACGATACTGTGTGAAGAGTTTGACAGAGCACTGAAAGACCTAAGTCGAAACAAGGCCTCGGGAGTAGACAACATTCCATTAGAACTACCGAGAGCCTTGGGAGAGACAGTCCTGACAAAACTCTACCATCTGGTGAGCAAGACGTATAAGACAGGCGAAATTCCCTCAGACTTCAAGAAGAACATAATAATTCCAATCCCAAAGAAAGCAGGTGTTGACAGATGTGAAAATTACCGAACTATCAGTTTGATATGTCACAGCTGCAGAATACTAATGCGAATTCTTTACAGACTGGTAGAAGCCGATCTCGGGGAAGATCAGTTTGGATTCCGTAGAAATGTTGGAACACATGAGGCGATGCTGACCCTACGACTTATCTTAGAAGGTAGATTCAGGAAGGGTAAACCTACATTTCTAGCATTTGTAGACTTAGAGAAAGCTTTTGACAATGTTGACTGGAATACGCTCTTTCAAATTCTGAAGGTGGCAGGGGTAAAATACAGGGAGCGAAAGGCTATTTACAATTTGTACAGAAACTGGATGGCAGTTATAAGAGTCAAGGGACATGAAAGGAAAGCAGTGGTTGGGAAGGGAGTGAGACAGGGTTGTAGCCTCTCCCCGATGCTATTCAATCTGTATATTGAGCAAGCAGTAAAGGAAACAAAAGAAAAGTTCAGTGAGGTTCGCCGATGACATCGTAATTCTGTCAGAGACGGCAAAGGACTTGGAAGAGCAGTTGAACGGAATGGACAGTGTCTTTAAAGGAGGGTATAAGATGAACATCAACAAACGCAAAATTAGGATAATGGAATGTAGTTGAATTAAGTCAGGTGATGCTGAGGGAATTATATTAGGAAATGAGACACTTACAGTAGTAAAGGAGTTTTGTTATTTGGGGAGCAAAATAACTGATGATTGTTGAAGTAGAGAGGATATAAAATGTAGACTGGCAATGGCAAAGAAAGCTTTTTTGAAGAAGAGAAATTTGTTAACATCGAGTATTGATTTAAGTGTCAGGAAGTCGTTTCTGAAAGTATTTGTATGGAGTGTGGCCATGTATGGAAGTGAAACATGGACGATAAATAGTTTAGACAAGAAGAGAATAGAAGCTTTTGAAATGTGGTGCTACAGAAGAATGCTGAAGATCAGATGGGTAGATCACATAACTAATGAGGAGGTACTGAATAGAACTGGGGAGAAGAGGAGTTTGTGGCACAACTTGACTAGAAGAAAGGATCGGTTGGTAGGACATGTTCTGAGGCATCAAGGGGTCACCAATTTAGTACTAGAGGGCAGTGTGGAGGGTAAAAATAGTAGAGGGAGACCAAGAGATGAATACACTAAGCAGATTCAGAAGGATGTAAGCTGCAGTAGGTACTGGGAGATGAAGAAGCTTGCACAGGATAGAGTAGCATGGAGAGCTGCATCAAACCAGTCTCAGGACTGAAGACCACAACCACAACAACAACAACAACAACAACAACAACAACATGGGCATTCAATCAGTAAGTTGTGAATAGCCAGTGCAAAGTAGTGGACGTGTGACTGTGGTGTGTTGATCTTGTTGTGACACAAATTGCAGTATGTCTACATCAAGTGTCCAAGACATTCTCCAAAATGTTTTGAAGAATACAAAGGTATGTGCAAAGTTTGCCCTGCACACCTTTAATTTCTAATAAAAATGATGTGTGGATGCCTGCAGTGACTTGACAGAAATTTAAAGCACGAACAATTCTTTTTTGTAAATATCATCATGGATGATGACACTCGGTGTTACCTGTACAAACCTACCACAAAAAGACAAAGTCATTGAATGCTCAGTGCTTTAATGACATAACCAACATTCAAGGCAATGTGACGTGCAATTAGAATGACATTCCAAAGGAGGACTTTTCTGATAGTTTTGCATGGCTGAATGAATATTCTGTGCATTGTTCTCAAGTGGGAGGAGACTATGCAGAGCACCTGAAGTACTAAAACCACCATCTTAATGTTTCTCTATTTTTTTATTAACATAGTCTAATTTTTTTGGATTTTTGGGGTATATACCACTATTTTCGAAAATCTCATTATTACACATTGTGCTGTTGTCTTAAGTTACCTAAAACTCATATCTAGAGCTGTTACAGCTACCACTATCCATGACTTTTTTGGGTTCATTATGTTAATTGCTAAAGTATGAAAAGCTTGATTCAAACTACTTTATTAGCTGTTTTCTGCAAATTAGTTTTTTTTCCCAAAATGTTCATTTGGGTAAATTACTGGATTAATCAGTTAACCTGTAAATGGAACGGACTTTATTTCAGAACTGCTGAGAAACTTTTAATTACTATGCTGAAAGCTATTAAAATTACAAAACTGGGAATGATAGCAAATAGTGAAACACACATTATTTATTGTGTGTATATTGTATAGTAGGAAGAGTACACAACGAAGTTTGTAGGTAACTTGGAGGGTATACAGAGGGAACAATTTAAAACTCTTCTGGCAGTAACAATGGCTTCATCCTGGCTGGGCATCGAGTTGAACTGAGCTTGGATGTCAGAAACAAGTGGAACATTCCATACTGCTTCAAATCCACACCAGAGTTTATCAACAGCAGTGGCTGGTGAGAGGTGGTATGCCAAACTCACAGCAACTCGTGACCATATGTTTTCAGGGTGTGAGAGATCTGGAGATCTCCCTGGCCCTGGCAACAGTCAGACACCTTCGGTACTGAGGTAAGTCAGAAAAACATGGGCAACATGTAGTCTTGCATTATCTTGTTGAAAGATATCACAGAGACCTTGAACAGCAGGCACACTCACTAGCTTTAACATGTCAAAAACGATGGCTGCTGTCCAAATTACTGGCTATGTGAACCTGAGGTGATTGTTTTTTGTTTCTAATGACACCCCATACCATCATGCCAGATACTGGTCCCAAATGAAGATGATGAACCCTTTCTGGTATTGTTCATTTTCCTCTGGGCCTCCATACATGTATTCATCCACTGTGCCGTTGTATGCAAAACTGAGGAACATAAAAAACTCCTATATCCAGAGTTTTCCTTGGACGCACTACTGTTGGCACACCTCTCTCTGCTAGCATATAGAGGGAAGCTGCAGTAATGATTGCCATGCTGACAGTCTGTGGTGCTCCAGATGTTGCCATGTGGATTCTTGTCTTGTTGCAAACAAGCTCATTCTTTAAAAATTGATGTATTGCCAACTGCAATTATTTGACCTTTGTAATGTTTTTATAATAATTTAATATGCCATAAACAACTGCTTATATAAATGAAAAACATTAAAATTATTGATTTTGGCAAATATTTGCCATCTTCAGATGTGCTTATTCCACAAAAAGCTTTATACAGGTAAACACACATACTTTGGCACTTTGAAGACTATAAGGTCATTTAACATTTCAATGGATGTACATCATACTATCACATGATAAAAGGCTGAAATCAGTGTATCGTCTTGCATTGTCATGTAGGGATATGGATGAGAGGGTGAGAAGGGGAGGGAGGAAACATAGGCAAAGTGGGAGGATAACAGTATATTCTGCCTGTAATTACATTTTCTGTGAACAGTCAAGTAAAACTGGTAATTTATATAAAAAAGACCATTAGCAAGAATGCAAATTGAAGTTAAAATAATAAAAAATAAGTAAGATCCCATTTCCAGTTTTACTTGACTGGCCACAGAAAACTTAAGTATATGCAGAGTACATTGTTATCCTCCCACTTTACCTACATTTCCCCACTTCTCTTCCTACACCTTCTCATACCTATATGATAACAGAGGATGCTGTTCTAATTTCAGTCTTTTATCATGTGATGATATGATGTACATTCATTGAAATATTACATGACTTTATAATGTTCAAAGTGCCTAAGTATATAGGTTTATCTTTACATAAATGTTTGTAGATTAAGGACATCTGAGGATGGCACACATTTGCTGGATCTGGTATTGTGAATATTTTTATATACCTAAGCAATTGTTGATATAACCCATTTCTTTAACTGAGATAAATGACAGGGTGTATGATCCTGCAAGGCTGAGAGTACAATATGGCTGTCTTCTTGGATGTTAGTTGTGTGAGGTCACTGAGATCCTGTAAGCTCTCTTGAAGTTATCTACTCCACATTTGCATGACAGTGTGTGGTGGAGGGTACTTCTGGTACCACTTCCTTTACCCCCCATCACTGAATGCAAAATCCAGGACACCACAGAAAACATGTGCATACAGCTCAAATACAGCACTGAAAAGACTAACTGAGAAGGGAAGAACTAAGAAGGGGGTTTCAGTGTCCATTAAGTCCATCACAGGGTTATAAAGTAGACCTCAAAACACAAGAACTGAAAGTGACTGTACATGGAGCAATAAAGATATCTATTACTAGTGATTAGTGATACGTGGCTGGCGACCACGGGGCCCCGAGCTGAGTCCTGGCATTGCTTCCACTTACTTATGCCAGGCTCCTCACTCTTATCTTTCCTATCTGGCCACCCTCGGCCAGCTCTTGTTCTTTTCCGACCCTGACGCTATTAGATTTCGAGGGCTAGGGGTCTTTCATTTTCCAACCTATAATTCTCATGCAGCGTCTGACCCGGAGTGGGCGGCTGCAAAAGGCGTCTGTATCCCATGTTAGGGGCGGCCTCCAGAACTGCGGAAGGCAACGGAATACCATCGCAGATTATCTTCCCTGCATAATGCAGTCTCCATTTTATGCACAAAAAATGGCTTCCTCTCATGTCAAATCAGCGTCCGGAGGTAAAATAGTCCCCCATTCGGATCTCCGGGGGGGACAACTTGAAAGGAGGCAAAAAATCAAAACGAGAATTGGTACCTGGAATGTCAGAACTCTGCTACAAGCAGGAAAACTAGAAAACCTTAAAAGAGAGATGGAAAAGAATCATATGGACCTCGTAGGAGTTGCTGAGGTAAGATGGAATGGACATGGAGAGTTGCAGTCAGATGAATATGTATTCTACTACTCAGGAGGCGAAGTAAAAGGAATTAATGGAGTAGGAATGATTATGAAAAAGGAATTGGCTAAATGTGTGGAATATGTAGACTATGCAAATGACCGGGTTATTGGTGTAAGGCTGAAAGGAGCACAAAAAGATTTACTGATTGTCCAGCTGTATATGCCAACTTCAGAACATGATGACCAAATTGTAGAGGAAACGTACTATGTAATAGAGAGAATAATGGACAAAAATAAAAAATGCTGCAAAATATTAATGGGAGACTGGAACGCCATTGTGGGAGTAGGGAAAGAGGGAAACATAGTAGGCAGTCATGGTCTTGGAAAGAGAAATGACAGAGGTGAATGGTTAATTGACTTCTGCAGGGAAAGGCAGCTGATAGTGGCAAACACATGGTTCAAGAACCATAAGAGTAGGCTCTACACTTGGAAATCACCAGGGGATAAATATAGAAACCAAATCGATTTTATACTGGTAGAAGAAAGATACAGGAATGGAATCAAGAAGGTGCACACATTACCAGGTGCAGATATTAATAGTGACCACAACTTACTTATGGCAGAAATAGAAATAAGAATGAAAAAACTGAAAAAGGCGACAATGGTGAAGAAATGGGATCTAGAGAAGATAAGGTCCAACAAAGAACAAATTACAGAAATGCTGTCTCGGGACTTTCTAAACACATTACGAGACAAAGAAGCACCTGATAATACCAACGAGTACTGGAATATGCTGAAAGAAGGAATCATTAAAGCAGGACAGCAAAATATAGGATATGTAAAAGGGAAAAGGTAAAAAAAACCATGGGTCACACAAGAAATGATTTCCAAGATGGAGGAGAGAAGAAAATTGAAAAACAAGAACACTGAAGATGCAAGAAAGATATACCGAAGGTTAAATAACGAACTGCGAAGAGAAACAGAGCAGGCTAGGAAAAAATGGCTAAAAGAGGAATGTGATGAAATTGAAGAACTGGACAGGAAGGGAAGATACGACTTACTATACAACAGAGTAAAGACTATGACATGGGAACAAAACAGAGCAGGAAGTGCTACTACGGAAATTTTGAGTAAAGACGAAGAGGTAGTGTATAAAGATCGTGACGAAGTCCTCCAGAGATGGGAAGAATATATAAAAGAGCTATATGACACAAATAGCAAACCAGAAACCCTGGAACTTGAATCACACAACAGTGTAAGTGATGAAGAGAAAGGACCGACCATCATAATGGAAGAAGTAAAGTCTGCCATTGCTGCAATGAAAAATGGCAAAGCAGTAGGTACAGATACAATACCGGGAGAAATACTAAAATGCTTGAACCACAATGGAATAAGAGAAATATTGAGGTTATGTAATAAAATATACGACAGTGGTGAATGGCCTGAGGACTTTTTGACAACAGTAATGATTCCATTACCGAAAAAACAAGGAACCAAGAAATGCAGCGAGCACAGGACAATCAGCCTCATTTCACATGCAGCCAAAGTGATGTTAAGAATAATTAATAAAAGACTTGAAAAAGTAATAGAGGAGAATCTCGGCGAGGAGCAGTTTGGCTTTAGACGGAATACGGGCACCAGAGATGCAATAGGGCTCCTACGAATCTTGGGAGAAAGGTTTATTGAAAAAGGAAGAGACCTATATATGTGCTTCATTGATTTAGAAAAGGCATTTGACAATGTGGTTTGGGACAAGCTGGCGACTATTATGAGGGAAAAGAGAGTGGACTGGAAAACCAGAAGACTTATAATCTCATTGTACCTTAATCAAAAAGTTTCAGTTAAAGTGAGAGGAGAAAGTACAAACTGGATCAGACTAGGGAAAGGAGTAAGACAAGGATGCTGTTTATCACCTACTCTTTTCAACCTGTACTTGGAAAATATGATTGACCAATGCTCATTAGATGACAAAGGAGTAGAAATTGGAGGAAGAAGAGTAGGGTGCTTGAGATTTGCTGATGACATGGTCCTTCTAGCCACAGGGGAAAAAGAATTACAGGAGTTGGTGGACACCATTGCAACTAACGGAAAAAAATATGGAATGAAAATTAACAAAAATAAAACAAAAGTATTGGCAATAGGAGGAAATAAGGAAATAAAAATTGTGCTGAATGGAGAAACACTAGAACAGGATAGACACCGACTGGAAGTGCACCACAGAAATTAAAACAAGGATAGCAATGGCAAAAGAGGCGTTTTATAAAAAAGGAGAATCTTCTGCAGCGGTATGGACAGAGAACTCAGAAAGAGACTCATAAAATGTCTTGTATGGAGTGTTCTTCTATATGGCGCTGAAACATGGACTATGAGGAAAAAAGACAGAGAAAGGCTGGAGGCTTTTGAGATCTGGACATTGCGGAAGATGGGAAGAATAAGTTGGATGGACAGAGTAAAAAATGAAGAGGTACTGAGAAGAGTGGGAGAGAAAAGGCAGTTACTAGATGTAATAAAGAGAAGAAAAAGAAATTGGATTGGGCATATATTAAGAAAGAATGACGGACTGATAAAAACAGTTTTAGAAGGTTATGTAGAAGGGAAAAGGAAGCGAGGAAGGAAGAGATTCCAGATACTGGATGACATGATGGACGGTACAACATACAGCAGCCTTAAGAAGGAAGCAATGGATCGCAGAAAATGGAGAGGCAAAGGACCTGCTAATATAGCAGATAACTGATGATGATGATGATGATTACTAGAGGTCCTTCTAGAGGAGTATCTTTCATCTGAACTGAGGGGCTATTGTTTACCTAATTTCTTCTTGAGCAAAGAAGTAAACAAACTTATTGTTTCTATAGTCTTTGCATAATGCTGTTCATAAGCAACACAGATCTTCTGCCTCATCTTCTTCTTCATGATCAGAAAGCAGTGTTTCCATTATCAGGGTGGCTGACTATCCTCAACATTTTGTTACCATCCCTTCATTTCTTCCAAGCATGGAGAAGGCATATTTTCTTGAACATTATTGTATGTGGTATTGCCAATGGATTGGTTTCTAGGTTAGCCTCCACAAATTGTTTCCTTCTAACCGTTTTTTTTTTTTCATAACTCTTCTTTAAAAAGTTGTCTAACATGCCTGTATCTGTGCAGCCTTCAGATTCATTCTTCTTGGGTCTTTCTGGCTCTTCCTGTTTCACATCTTAATTAACAGCACCTTGGTCCAGCTGAGTGACACATTACCTGACTGGTTGTGGCCCACGTGCTACATATCTGTGCAAAATCTAAAGACAGATGAATGACAGTTGCATCTGCAGCAGTGTGGGAACCCCAGAGCACATGTTATGGGACAGTGCACTTTACAAAGATGCAGTGTGTAATCATTGTCAGGCATTACGAATACTGAACCCTAAAGCAGCACTGAGGAATGAGTCAACCTGGTGAATCTTGGATGCTACTGCAGCTGCAGTATCCAGGAAGGCCAAGGACAACTTCATGAGGCATTCAACCACATGTCAGTATGCTGCTGTTCTGGCTAGACAGTATGCTCTACAGATGGAGAGGAGACAACTAAGGAAAGTGACTACTGAATGAAATGCTTTTTCACGACTTTACATCATACTGGTGCAAGTGTTCATGGAAGTATGGATTCTAAGATGTGATAGCAAATCAGGGAATCACATGTTACAGTGTAAATGTTGCTGACCAATGTCCAAGGACTCCATCAAATAACAGCTGTTGACCGAGATGATATGAGGGCAGCTACAGCACCAAAAAACAACCATCTACAATTTAGATACACCCTAATAAATGTGCATAGAGAGAAGAGAGAATCTGCAGTACTAACAGCAGTATAAGACTGGTTAAGGGATTTTTAGTTGTTTTTTGGTTGTAGAAAGTAGTTTTAGTACTAGTAGTTTTGTAATATTAGCATTTTCTTTTCTTTTTTTGTAATGTTTATATAAATGCCAGGTAGAAATAATTAATTAATGTAAACATTTATTACTACCCACAAAGCATGTGAGTTGTATGTCCCATGCTAGCTTCCAAGACAATAAGCTGCAATTGTGAAGAATAAATAAAACATTGGTAAATCCAGAATGGAATGTAACAACATTATGAAAAGGAAAGTTGCTACTCACTGTATAGCAGAGATGCTGAGTCACAGATAGGCACAAAAAAAAAATATTGTGTGTGTGTGTGTGTGTGTGTGTGTGTGTGTGTGTGTGTGTGTGTGTGTCTCACCTATTTTTGATGGAGGACATACTGGCCGAAAGCTAATTTGTGACAGTCTTTTTGTTGTGCCTATCTGTGACTCAGCATCTCTGCTATATGGTGAGTAGCAACTTTCTTTTGCATAATATTGTTAAATAAATAAATACCTTTTCCTCCTTCCCTGTTACATTTGGGAATTGTTTGTGGGAAGAATGACTGTTGATAAACTTTCATGTGAGTTATAAATCCTCTGATTTTCTCAGTGTCATCATTCCATAAAAGACAAATGGGAGAAAGTAATGTGTTTCCCAACTCTTCCTAGATTCATAATTTCAACGGGAAACCTTTCCACGATGCAGAACATCTCTCTTTTAACTTCTGTCACTGGAATTTGTTCGGCATCTCCATGATGCTCTCACATGGACTATATGATCACGGAATGGAATGTGCCACTCTTTGTTGGATTGTCTCTCACTTTTCTGTTAATTCATCTTGGAGAGGGTCCCAGACTGATGAACGATACACTAGAATCACTCGTACAACTGCTTTGTACGGCACTTCTTTTGCATATGAATTAAGATTCTCACAATGAATATCAGACTGGTATCTGCTTTTCTTTTTATTTGTTTCACTTGGTTATTCCACTTTAGATTACTTTGGATGGTTACTCGTAGGTATTTTACGGTAGTTAATGTTTCCAATGATTTGTCACAAGTAGTATCATCCAAAATTAGTGGACCCCTTCACCTATTTATGCATGATATATGACATTTATTTATCTTTAGGACCAAGTGCCAGTCACCCTACCAATCTTCTGGTGCAGCAGTCTACCGAAGACAATTGCATTGTCTGTGAATTGCCTCACAGAGCCTCCAATGTTGTCCATTGGTTCATTAATATAAATCATAAACACTTATGGCCCTATAATACTCCCTTGATTTACTTCTGAAATTATGTTTACATTTGTCTATTCTGTTCCGTTTAGAATAACATGTCAAGTTATGTCTGATAGGAAGTCTTAACTCCAAGCACACATCTGATTTTGTAGTGGGTAAGCTCCAATTTTATTCACTAAACGACAGTGCCAAACTGTATCAAAAACCTTCTGGAAGTCAAGAAACATGGATTAGAGCTGGGCACCTTGTCTGTTGCAGTCTGCATCTTGTAGACAAACAGAGCAAGCTGAGTTTTGTAAGATCTCTGTCTGCAGAATCCATATTGATTCTAATAGAGGAGATTATTGTTTTTCAGAAATGTCACTACGCACGAGTATAAAACATGTTCTGTAATTGTACACCAGACTGACATCAGCAACATATGCTTATATGACGTGTCTGTCCAATGACCTCTCTTGAAACTGGAGATGACTTACTTTTTTTCATGTAACTATGCATCCTTCATTTCTCCAGTGACTAATGATAAACTACTGCTTAAAGAGAATGACATACTGCAGTCTAAACAGCCCACAATCTTGACACTTTTGAGTTCCAACATGTGCAGGTAGACATTTTTCCTTCTCACGTGAAGCATAGTATGATCCTCTCACAATCAACTTACAAACATGATATAATAATAATAATAATAATAATAATAATAATAAAGATTGTATTGTCTCTAGGACATTACAGCAATTGAAAATGTCAAATGAAGATACAATTTATAATACAGTGTGATAAGGTATTGACTACTGAAATATTTTAGCTTATATTACAATAAATGTACTGTGGGTCATCTGTTGGATTACTGCATTTTACAGTTGAAGAATTCATTGATATCATGGAATGGATGGGCAATAAACCATTCATGCAGTCTTTCTTTGAATGTATGTTCAGGAAGATCCTGTATAGCATGTGGCAGCTTAGTAAATAGTTTGTGCCCTGTGAGTTCATAGCTATTTATTGATTTTGATAATCTGTGGTAAGGCATGTATATGTGTTTGATGGTTCTTGTGTTGTAACAATGTACATTTTCTCTACATTTCACATCTTGTAGGTTCTTCTTGGTAAAGATTAAGACATTGTATATGTAGAGGTTTATTACTGTCATAATTTTTTGTTTAGTAAATAAGGGTTTGCAGTGAGCCTTATGTGAAGAATTTGTAATTATCCTAATGGCTTTCTTCTGCAATAATCGGATGTCATGTATATGACTACAGTTAACCCACAAGATAATGCCATAGCATATTATACTTTGGAAAAATGCAAAATAAGATGATCTAATGTATGTTTCAGGTACACAATTTCTGAGTTGTCTTAATAAATAAATTACTCTAGATAGCTTACTGCTAATATAGTTTACATGTTGGCCCCAGGATAACTTTTCGTCTTAATAAATTCCCAGGAATTTAACAGAACTAGGGTCATCAGATAGTGGCTTGTCTCTTAGAGTGAAGATTATCCGTTGAGTTTTATTTTCATTTATCAGGAAACCATTTGCTCTGAACCAATATGCTGCGTGTGTGAGTGTATTTTCAGCACAGGTTTTAAGATCATTAAGATCGTTACTGCTATCAAGAAAAGTCGTATCATCTGCATACAATACAGTCAATACAGTGGTGGATCTAATAAACGAGGGGAGGTCATTGATCATTATCAGAAACAGGAAGGGGGCCAGTACAGATCCCTGAGGCATACCTACTTTAACATTTTCTATGTCTGACATTTCCTTACCAACACAAACTACCTGTTTACGGTTGTTGAGATAAGCTTTTAATAGTCTGAGACTGTTTCCTTTGATGCCGTAGAATTCTAGTTTCTCTAGTAGTGGCATGTGCTCAACACAGTTGAAGGCCTTGCTTAGGTCACAGAAAGAGACCTGAGCAAAGCCTTTGTCCTCAAAAACTTTGAGGATGGAACTGACTATGGTGTTGATTGCATCAATGCTCGACAGATTCTTCCTAAACCCGTATTGTGTTTAGATTAGATTAGATTAGATTTACTTTCATTCCAATTGATCCGTAGTGAGGAGGTCCTCCAGGATGTGGAACATGTCAGAAAAACAACAATACATGACAAATATTTAAACTAAAACAAATAAGCTAATGTACCATTCCACAGGTCCCAAGTGGAATGATCGTCATTTTTTAATGAACACTAAGAGTCATTTTACAAATACTATTGCACTGAATTTAAAATAAAAAAGTTTTATATTTATTTATAAGGTAAGAAACATGTAATACAACTACTGTAATACTTATTTACAATGAACACATTACTGCACTGAAATGGTGCAGAAGTTAGATTATACTTACACACACACACACACACACACACAAATTTTCAGTGAACACATTACTGCACTGAAATTGTGCAGAAGTTATGTTGTACTTATATACAAATCAGTTGGTTTTCCTCAGAAATTCATCAATGGAGTAGAAGGAGTTGGCCACCAATAAATCCTTTAGGCTTCTCTTAAACTGAATTTCATTGGTTGTTAAGCTTTTTATGGCTGCTGGCAAGTTATTGAAAATGTGTGTTCCTGAATAATGCACACCTTTTTGTACAAGACTAAGTGACTTTAAATCCTTCTGAAGATTATTCTTATTTCTAGTATTGATTCCATGAATTGAGCTGTTGGTATGAAAAAGTGATATATTTTTAATGACAAATTTCATTAAGGAATAAATATATTGGGAAGCTGTAGTTAGTATCCCTAGTTCCCTAAACAGGCTTCTGCAGGATGTTCTTGAGTTCACACCACATATAATTCTTACTGCACGTTTTTGTGCCCGGAAAACTTTAGCTTGGCTTGATGAATTACCCCAGAAAATAATCCCATATGACATTATGGAATGAAAGTAAGCATAGTATGCCAGCTTTTTCATTTTTATATCCCCTATGTCTGACAAAATTCGCATTGCAAACAGAGATTTGTTAAGACACTTCAGCAGTTCTGTGGTGTGCTCCTCCCAGTTGAATTTATTATCAAGCTGTAATCCCAAGAATTTAACACCGTCCACTTCTTCTATCTTCTTGTCATCATATGTTAGATATATACTCTTGGGACACCCCTTACAAGTTCTGAACTGCATGTAGTGTGTTTTTTCAAAGTTTAGTGACAAAGAATTGGCTAGGAACCAGTGATTAATGTCTACAAATATTTTATTGGCTGATCTTTCTAAGACTACACTTGATTTGCTATTTATTGCAATGTTTGTATCATCAGCAAACAAAACAAACTTGGCATCTGGTAATGTTACTGATGAAAGGTCATTGATATACACAAGAAAAAGTAAGGGCCCCAAAATGGAACCTTGTGGGACCCCACATGTAATTAGTTCCCAGTTGGATGATGCCTGATAGCTTGATACATGTCTCTTTCCTAATAACACCCTTTGTTTCCTGCCAGAGATATAAGATTTGAACCATTTTGCAGCATTTCCTGTTACACTATAATATTCTAGTTTACTTAAAAGGATATTGTGATTTACACAGTCAAATGCCTTTGACAGATCACAAAATATACCAGTTGCCTGCAATTTTTTGTCTAATGAATTAAGTACATTTTCACTGTAAGTGTAGATAGCCTTCTCAATATCAGAACCTTTTAGAAATCCAAACTGTGACTTTGACAGTATGTTATTTGAGATAAGATGGTTATAAAGACGACTGTACATTACTTTTTCGAAAATTTTTGAGAATGCTGGCAACAGTGAAATTGGACGGAAATTTGATGCTATTTCTTTATCTCCCTTCTTAAACAGTGGCTTAACTTCAGCATATTTCAGCCATTCGGGAAATATTCCACTGATAAACGACTGGTTACACAGATAGCTTAATATGTTACTTAGCATTAATTATTCCACGATTCTCAAAGTGAGATGATAATTGCTGGTACATGATGCATTCTATTACCTTGGAGAATGCGGGTACTATTTAAATAGGCCTGTAACTAGATGGAGAGTCTCTATCTACCTTTTTGTACACTGGGACGATCCTAGAGTTTTAACTCATCAGGAAAATATCCCTCAAGTAAGCACTTGTTTATGCAATGGGTTAAAGGGTACAGAATGCAATCACACACTTTTTTTAGCAGATTGCATGATATGCCATATATATCTAAGCTATCAGATGATTTCAGTTGTTTTATGACCCCTTGTACAAATCTAGGCGATACTTCGGAGAAGGTTAGCATCTACATCTACATCTACATCTACATCTATACTCCGCGAGCCACCTTACGGTGTGTGGCGGAGGGTACTTATTGTACCACTATCTGATCCCCCCTTCCCTGTTCCATTCACGAATTGTGCGTGGGAAGAACGACTGCTTGTAAGTCTCCGTATTTGCTCTAATTTCTCAGATCTTTTCGTTGTGATCATTACGCGAGATATATGTGGGCGGTAGTAATATGTTGCCCATCTCTTCCCGGAATGTGCTCTCTCGTAATTTCGATAATAAACCTCTCCGTATTGCGTAACGCCTTTCTTGAAGTGTCTGCCACTGGAGCTTGTTCAGCATCTCCGTAACGCTCTCGCGCTGACTAAATGTCCCCATGACGAATCGCGCTGCTTTTCACTGGATCATGTCTATCTCTTCTATTAATCCAACCTGGTAAGGGTCCCATACTGATGAGCAATACTCAAGAATCGGACGAACAAGCGTTTTGTAAGCTACTTCTTTCGTCGATGAGTCACATTTTCTTAGAATTCTTCCTATGAATCTCAACCTGGCGCCTGCTTTTCCCACTATTTGTTTTATGTGATCATTCCACTTCAGATCGCTCCGGATAGTAACTCCTAAGTATTTCACGGTCGTTACCGCTTCCAATGATTTACCACCTATGGCATAATCGTACTGGAATGGATTTCTGCCCCTATGTATGCTTGTATTTAGTGACTGTCTACCCCAATTTTGCGAGAGTAACTCTGATGGACTAATGTCTGGTTTGATAATTGCGTCTCCTATTTCTTTCACTGAATTAATAAAAAACTCATTGAGCGTTTGAGGTGGGATATTAATTTTAGTATCTGTGGCAGCACTTTCCAAGCGGTTTTGCTTTTATTGGTGGAATTATGTATGCTGTTGGCATTGTTGGTTTTTTTGGCTTGCAGGATGGCTTTTTTGTATTCATTCCTGCATTCCACATAGGCTGATTTGGCATAGTCAGACTTCATACTATTGTATATGTTGTACAGTAACAAAACTTCTTTCTTAAGATCTGTCAGCTGTTTAGTGTACCATATATTTTGTCCGTTTTGAGATCTGGATTTGTAGCTGCTGTCCATTATTTTGATTTTCTTTATGGGAATACTGTGCTTAAATAGGGTCAAGAATGCATTAAAAATCTATTAAATATAATTTTGGCTGGCAGGTCATTACTTGATGTGTAATGTCCATCAACACTACAATGGCCAAACCAGTCTCTGTCGGAATTACGAAATGTGTTAATTTTATCCTCAGTTACGTGTCTGGGAATCACAACTGTTGGGACAGGTCTGTTTGCATTGCTCCTATTGAGGGGAATTTTACTTGCATAATTTAGAGATACGGAGTCGTGGTCAAAGAATGGGAACACTACAACTTCACATGTGTTTTCAGTGGTCTTGAAGTTTACAAAGATGTTACCTAAACATGCTTTGTTTCTTGTGGGCCTGTTATTGACATGATGTAAATTGTATTGTCTTAATAAGTTTTCCAGATCTGCAACACTACTCTTATATTTAGTAACATCTTAATCAGCATTCAAATCACCTCCTATTGCAATATCATAGTGTAGCTATTTAATATTACTTAATGCACTCAGTAGCATGTCCATTTTTTCTAAAAATATGTTAATGCTTCCCTTTGGTGATCTGTACATGGATACTACTGTTAGCTTATGACTATTAATGATTATAGCCATAACTTCAAAATGCTGTTCATCACACAAAGAATTTAGGTCTAGTTTGGTTATTGTACAATTGAGTGACTGGTTGGAATAAATTACCACACCACCTCTAATGTGCTCTTTCCTACAGTAGCTATTTACTATACTAAAATTGTCAAATTTGGTAACTGCAAGTTCATTCTCATTAGCCCAGTGTTCACTCAGACAAAAAATATCAAACTGGTTATCAAGACCAAACTCATTTATGATAAGTTCTTAATCTTTCAGTCCTTGAAAGTTAAGGTAACATATTTTAAGATCCACACTCTTATTGCTTACACACCGAACACTATGGTGATTGGTTTTCAAACCTTTTACAAGGCTTATCTTTTGGATTTCTGCCTCTTGTTGCCTAAAAAAATTGTTCACTTGGAGTGGTAGCACATCTACTGTTGTATTCGTACTCTTCCCTCCTTGTGATGATATTGTAGATGAGGCTGCTACTACAGGAATTGATGGAACTGCTGTTATGGTGTGTGGAGGCACTGTTGTGGCATCTGGTGACTGAGGAGATAAAGTTGTTGATTCTTCTTCTGCTGCTGTTGAATCTTGCTGATGAAGTGTGATAGGTACTGCTGCTGCTGCTGCTGCTGCTGCTGTTGTAGGCATTGTTGTGGCAACTGGTGACAGTGGAGATTTGGATGTTGCTTCATCTTCTGCTGCTGTTGAGTCCTGTAGATGAAGTGTGGTAGGTACTGCTGCTGCAGCATTTGTTATGTGTGCAGGTACAATTGCTGCTTCCACCTCTACTGCTGCTATAGAAGGTAACCATTTCTTCAGGCTCTGCTTGCGTTAAGCAAGGAACTGGAAGAGCAGCAATTACTTCTTGGTTGTCAGATGCTTTCAGTATCATGCTGATGTTTTGGCACAGAATCTTCTTGCCTCTGTTATTAAGGTGCATGCCATGTCTCGTGTAACAGTCTCTTTGCAAGGGGTCCATACTTATAAAATATGCATTTTAGTAGGCCCTGCAAATCTTTGAGTACTGCGTGTTTGCTTTTATGATTTCCACGTTCACACATGACCACTCCGAAAGGTCATGCCTATGTGGAATTCCGACTACAAAAACTGATTTCTCGTCTGTTGAATTTAGTACTGCCTTAAGGTTTCGTGTTGCACTGTGGAGATCATTTTTATATACATTATTGGCTCCAGCTATGACAACATTATGATGATCATTTTCAGTTTCTATGTTTCTCATGAGTTCTTGGATGGGTGCACCTGGTTTGACAATACTAGTTGCTTGTATACAATGACTATAACGTAGTATTTTTGCAATTTCACGTCCATGGCTATCAGAGAATATTTTCACTTTGAGTTTGTATTCACGTTTATTGTGGAAGTTTCTGCTCATGTGCTTGTCACTATATAGATTCGGCGTGTTGTTGTCGTCACAGTTTTCTGTGGATTCCACATTTATATCTGAATCTAGTGGATGAAAATGGTTTTTTGTTACCACAGGAATTCTACAGTCACTGGGTTTCACACGACCAACCCTTTTTGGCCTAGTAAACATTTGTTGCCTTGTTGTTTCTGCCTTTAGGCCTATATCCACTTCAGAGCACTCATTTATTGTAGGTAGGACACTGAAACTGCTTTTATTGCCACAGTTCATTCCATTCATTGTATTTATCACCTTTTTGCTTCTTTCTTGCTAGTCCTGTGCTCCCAGTTTCGAGTTTTACTTGCTTTGGCGATCGGGATATTACGCGCCTTTTTCAGTTCGACATTTTCATTTTCTAAATGCGCAATGTCCTGCCTTAGTACATCTACAATTAATTGCAGGCTTGATACACGTTCATTTAGCTTCACTATTTCACTGTTATAATTTACATATGTTCCGTTTTTCACCACAAAACTATAACTTTTGTTCATTTTCTCACTATAAACAACTGTACCAGATGCCATGTTGACGAGTGATTTCTGAATGAGAAACCTGGAACATTTCCTTACCTACAGAATGCAGATGGCATTACCCCTACCTATTTTCTGCATTTGTATTGAATGATAATCATTTGCTTATCCAAGCAGTTGGTACAATTCACACTAGTTTGATGTTTGTCATCTTCATGTGTTGCCATTTTAATGGCCAACAATGTGCATACAGCACACTGACTTGTTTCCTTTTTGGGAAGAACACCAGTTTGATATTCCTTATTTGGGTTTGCTACCTGTTCACAACTTGCAGGCGACACATCATCTAGTTTTATTTGCATGTTATTTCAGATTTTGCTAACAAATTGTTTACATTTACTCTCCATTTCTACAGAGTGCTAATACAGCAGTTGTTATTCCACCACAGTACAGTGAGGTGCTTTCAATGGATGGATGGAGACCAAACTACTATGGTCATTGGTCCCTCCATACTGGGTATGCCACAAGCATGAATGATGCCACAATCAAGGAGTGGAGGGGGGGGGGGGGGTTAGAATAAAAGAAAACTGGCACAGGACAGCCATAAGAGGTGTTAAGAATAAATTATTAAGAGATTCATAGTAGTGGAAGATAATAGGATAGGAGAGATTTTAGCCAGAAGTGTTTTGAGGCTCACTGTGGCTTTTCATGTGACAGTAGGTACACCCCAACTCAATCAGGCTCCTCCACCACTGCAAGATGGCAACAGAGACTACTACTCACCTATAAGGGGCAGCCAAATGAAAATGAGACAGGAGAAAAGCAAGTAAACAGTTGATTATTTCAAAAGTAATCACCATAACTGTTAATACATTTACCCCACAGTGATACAAGATACTCAATCCCTTCATGGAAAAAGGTCTGTGGTTGCCTACAAAACCATGATTCCATCCAGGCATGCATCTCTATGGCTGCTATGAATATCTTTCTTTGGGGCTCCAAAAATATCGAATTCACATGTGGAGGGATTGGGACGGCATGGAGGATGTGAAGGGCTTTCCAGCGAAGCTTGTGAAGCGTAGTCTAAACATTAGGCATACCTACTGCAGTAAAGTCATGATAAGCTTTTTCTTTGGTTGCAAGGACCCACTGCTATTCATTGACTTTCTGGAACATGGTACCATAATTAACACACAGTGGTACATGGATACTTTCCAATTCCAAACGGCCAGAAATGATGATGATGGGATCATTCAGTTGCAGGATAATCCCGTCTACATATTGGCAGGGTTGTTTTGTCTATGCTCCAGAAGTTTTGCTGATAAGCCCTTACACATCCTCCATACAGTCCCAATCTCAACCCATGCGATTTCCACATTTCTGAAGTCCTGTAGAAAGACATTCATGGCTGTTGATTGGCTTCAAATGAAGAGGTGCACACCTGAGTACAACCATGGTTCCATAGGCAATTGCAACTTTTTTTCATGAAGACATTGAAAACGCACAGTGGGAGAAATTTGTAAAAAGTTAAGGCAATTAATTTTGAAATAATAAAAAGTTTGCTTACTTTTTAGGGTTCTGTATCTCAATTGGTAAAAACAGAACCCTTATAGGATCACTTTTTTGTCTGTCTGTCCATCTGACTGTTAAAAACCCTTTTCCTCAGTACCAGATTGACGTATCAAGCTGAAATTATGCCACATAATAACGTCTACAATACCTTGGCAGTGTAAAAAATTAAAGCTTCTACGTCAATGCAATCAAAAGATACGGCGTTTTTTCCACTAATTTTGATACTTGCAAACTGACCATCTACATAAGTAAGAATGGAAGAACTGTCTATACAAATCATTAAGTTTGTCTGGAACCCTCAATGTGTGTGTGTTCCAAGTGCACTTGGCTAATTTTTTTTCATCTGTCTTTTTTATTTGACTACCCCTTACATCTAAAAGGAGGAGCACTGAAAGACTTTTAAGAAGGTATTAAGACTCAGGGTAATATTAAAAATGAATTTGCGATGTCAGGCGACTAACTAGCTCATTATCTGGGGCACCTGGAGATCCCCTGGGGCTAAACATGCAGCAGTATACGTTCCTTCAGCCCCATTTAGTAGCCGGCAGGACCTTAACAATGAAGGTTGCAAATAATGTAAAATGTAGCCACCGCTCAGCGATCAGGACATAGGCGTGTTCAAACTGGCTGGCTGCTGCCTACAAGGCAGTATGAGGAGCAATCTACAACTGTGGGACATGCGATCAGCATGTCACCAAACCCTCCACCTGTTACTGCCAATAGATGAATCCTGATGATGCCACTAATTCTTCATTCAAACATAGACCCTTATTTGGACTCACAAGACTGAGTGGACTCCATTCCAGACTATCTGAACTCAGAAAAAAAAATCTGAGGAGGTACCAGAAATTGAAATTGGGTCCTTCTGCAATGAAGACAGCAAAGCTAACTGTTTGCCTATTGAGGCAATTTCAGATAAATGTTTGCAGTCACTTTGATAGATGAAATTTAAAACTTGATTTTTCCAGGATTTCTGGGAGTGACTCAGCCACCTACAAAAGCTCAACATGTAGCAGCAAAGGTGGAGCACTCCAGTGGGATATGGGCATTGTTGGGAGAGTGCCACAATTACAACAAGGTGGGGCAACTTGTCATAGAATGTACCCATTGGTCAGATTGATGGGACCAAAGTGGAGGTGGCAGAGGATTGTGCACTTTTGGCAAAATGATCAAAGAGGAGACTGCCACGCGGCTGCAAGTTTTTTAAGTTTGTAACTTATTGGTTAGGGGCATGGCATTCCATTCATTGTCCATATATTATGAGTTTGTGACATGTTTTCTGCATGTCAGACACTAGTATCTTTATTTCCAGAGCATCCTTCCCTGTAACCTCTTTGGCAAGCTGATCCACGAGTTCATTCCCCAGGTTCCAAATGTGACTGAAAGATCTGAGAAATGTAAATTATAGATTGCAGCGATCAGTCGTCTTTTTTAAATTTTATTGTGCAGATCTAGATTTCGGCTAGAAGCCAGCCATTCTCAATGCTAAGAATACAAGAAGTACATAGTTAGATGATGTCATAAAAAGTTGCAAGTAATGGCTTAACTCGTATGGTTTGTATATTACATACCACTATTATTTTAGCTCAGTCCATGTAATGCCTGTTGGTCAGGCTTCATCCACAGTTCATTGAATACTACTGTTTGTGGAAGGCAGGCTGTTGGAGAACACATCAGTTGGTTACATGGTGCCATCTATGTGAACTACATACATAAACTTCAAGGGAAGTAAACCACTTCAAATTTATTTCCAACAAGATGGTCTCAGTATGGGAGCTCAATATCGGGAATGCTGGCAGACATCTTTATTAATTATCTAGAAAACAGATTCTTTTCTGAAAATCCTTTGTTAGTGGGCAAAATTGTGTACTACTTTAGGTATATAGATGACACACTGCTGCTAATACAGGGTAACGATGATGTCATCAACACCATAGTAGCCAAATTTAATAAGTTGTGTCAAACAATTAAATTTACTTGTGAGACCAAAATAAATAAATCTATTACTTTTCTAGATCTATCAGTTCGAAATGAAAATGGCAGGCACACATTTGGTATATTTTGTAAAGAGACTTGTACTGATGGCATTGTGGATTTTACTTCAAACTACCCAGTTCAACATAAAAAGGCGTTTTTCAATTTTGCTATCAATCAGTTGTTTAAAATTCTGCTGCCAAGAGATGAACATGGTGAGGAAATGCCAACAATAAGGCACATTGCAAAAGTAAATAACTATCCATGGGACTTTGTAGATGCTACATATAAGAACATAGCTAATAAATACAAAAATAGGATGATGCTTTACAATAATAATATGGCTTTTAAAGAACATACTAAGTTTGTCAGCTTACCTTACTACGAAAAAATGAACACTAAGATTGCAACTATCCTCAGAAAGTACAATATGACAGTGTCTTTTGGTACCAAAAATAACTTGGGATGTATTTTGCTACTCTCTGTAGATGTAAAAAACGTATTTCATGCATCTGGAGTTTATAAAATTGATTGGCTGGACTGTAGGACCTGTTATGTTGGCCAAAGAAGAAGGAGGCTTGAAATCAGGTTTGAGAAACAGGTTGCATTGGGAAGAAAAGATACCATGGAGAAATCGAGTATGGCAGCACATTTGCTTACAAAAAAACATAAGATGCAGACTTTGACATCCAATGTGAGGTTGCTGCATAAGTGCGAGAAGGGCAGGTTTCTCGACCTCCTGGAAAAGCTCAAGATCTTCTGCCATCACAAAAATACCAGCAGCAACCTGATTAATGATCAGGTTGTTATGAAAAATGTGCAGTTTGGGGAATTGTTCAAAGATTTGTTGCTGGGAGGTGGTGTGGGGTTTGACCCAGGGGGAATGAGGTAACACCTGCTGTCTTGCCATTAGCAGCCAATTGCATCATACTATACGAGTATGACGATTATAATTCTGAACCAATGGAATTTCTTGCACGATATGTTAGTTCAGATGCATAAACAGTATTATTAACAGCAATTAAATATATTGGTTGTTTTACATTTACAAGGAAAATCGGTTTTAAGGGATAAAGAGGTCAGTACCTTCTATATCTATAGCGGAATAGCCAAATTACACCAACCATGTATCTGACAGACATTTGGCGCCATCTGTGAACTATTTAGTAAATATAATGAACAATATACTTATTATGTTTTAATAAAGGGAGATATAATATAAAGATAAATATATTTAAGCAATATCAAATAATACGTGTATACAGCATGTGTCTTCTTGTGTTTTATAAATTTTAATAAATAAAAAAAAAAAAAAATTTAAGAAGTTTCACCCACCTGACGTAATTTAAATGTTTTAACATTAATAAAGGACTCACAAGGAGTGAACATGGAAATTTTATTACTTGGTGGCAAATATGAAATAAGTCAGACGACAATGTAAGAATTTTACTTATGTTTCATTCTATGTAATTCTCATACAAATTTGAAGTGATTTACTTCCCTTGAAGTTTATATACAAAGTTCACGTAGATGGCGCCATGTAACCAACCAATGTGTTCTCCATACAGCCCTCCTTCTGCAAACAGTAGTATTTAATGAACTGTGGATGAAGCCCGACCAACAGGCATTACATGCATTGAGCGAAAATAATAGTGGTATGTAATATACAAACCATATGAGTTAAGCCATTACTTGTAACTTTTTATGACATCATCTAAATATGTACTTTTGTATTCTTAACTTTGAGAATGGCTAGCTTCTAGCTGAAATCTAGATTTGCACAATAAAATTTAAAAAGGACGACTGATCGTTGCAATCTATAATTTACAAATCAACAACAGTCGCTGAGTGCAACAGCTTTCTGAATGGAAGGTAACCTGATCTGAGAAATATTACCATTTTCCCATTGTTGTGGAGGACTACGAGGAGAAGTTGTGTTTGCATTAGCAGTGCAAGCCGCGAACAACAGTGTGCTATAGCCTCTACACTGCTCATGATGTCACCGCATATTACAAAAGATGTATGTGATTGGGTGTGGATGTAGTGGTGGGCATGTGTGATTACCACCAACTTTGCCACACAGATGCTGCGTCCAATAGGTAGGGAATACTGTTCACTGGTTCTCGTGAATGTAAAGATAAAGCCTGCTTCAATCGTCAACTCTTGATCCATCAGTATAGACGACATCTCAACTGGAGAACTCATCAAGTACCAAGAGGAACAATTAGTGAAGAACTGAGCAGTCTATCATATTCTTTGCATCAAAAGAAGAATCCAGGCCAATTAATGGGTAAGCCATAAGCCAAGTATCATATGCGTGTTTGCAAATGTGACATAATGAGAGAATTGAGAGATGGTATGTAACGTGAAAACTGATAAACTGAGACTGGGACGATGATAGAATTCCTCATTAAGATCGATTTTCTGGAACTCTTGCTTCCTTATTTGGAAACAGAAGGTGTTGATCTGGATGTTTTGGGTGGCTATGGGTGTGTGTGGCCTACTTGAAGAGAAATTGGTGGCACCTGATTCACAATGGAAGAATCTGTGCCTCTACCGGAACACTATCCATAATACTTGTCCAGAAGGCACCAATTGCATGTGATCTGATGGTGCTGCAGATCCATGGACCAGAATTCCATAATCTAAATCTGATAAAATGAGAGCCTCATAGAGTAGCAAAATGGTGGAATGGTCCACACCCCAGATGGCCCTACTGAGATAACATGGGATATTAATTTTTAAGCTGCCATCTATGGGGTACCAAGTTACCTGTTCATCAAATATGAGTCCTAAGAAGCAATGTCTCTTGACCACACTGAACAGCTCATTGTGTAGATAGAGTTCTGAGTGCAAATCAATAGTTCTACCTTCATAAAAGTCCACAATGCAAGTGTTTGTATTGGTAAACTGACAGCCATATATACATGCTCAATGTCCATTTCCTTACAGCACCCTGTAGTTGTTATTCAGCAACCATAATACTGGAGGAACTCTATGGTAGATGCAGAAGTCATCAATGAATAAGGGTGGTGATACTACAGATCCAACTATCTCTATGATAAGGAACCCCTCCAATGCAAGTTCGCAAAAAATCAATTGTGTTTACAGCATTCAACACCCCATATATTGTTACCACACAAGCACAATATTGGCTGCTAATGGCAATAGGGGGGAGGATGGAAGGTATTCAGTCATGAACACAACATGAAGTTATAGAGCATAGTTGAACTGCTTAGTTGACGAATAACTCCCAACAGTGCTATTGATGTTCATAGAAAGCAGAGTAATGGTGATAATAAACAGAGCAAACACTGCACTATATCTACAACAACAACAACAACAACAACTGCTGAAGTTGACATTTCATCAGAAAAGAACCCAATGAATTTTGCAGAGAGAGAAAGAAGTGGCAGACAAAATATTAGTGTCCCAGCAAGATGGGTCAGTGTAATGTTGGTGTTGTATTCGCTTGACTGTGCAGACAATGTACATCAGGAGTACAATGATGACAATATGAGTTTAAAAAGTGAAATTGATATTGAAACAGGCGTCAAACCATGTAGTTCATCAAACTTGTTAGACAGGAAGCCACAAATCCCATCTTCAGTGGAACATAGTAAAGGACAATCATTGTCCAAGGTCAAATCTGGTGATGTGAACCCATTTTAAGATATCAGAAAGTTTCCAAAAAACTGCTGCACTGTACAAAGCGACTCCTGCAGTAAAACAAAAGGCAGAACAACTGAATTTCTTAGGAAGTTGAGTTAGCCATAGTACTAGAATGGCAAAAATTCCATGTATAACAGAGTTTGATAAAAGGACACAAAGGGTTAAGTATTCTTTCTTCTATTATATTTACTTTCTTGTTTTTAAGTTCTGAAATTTCATTCTGCACTGCAGCTAGTCAGCTATCACTTCCCAGTATTTTATGTCACAGATTACCCTGAGAAATTAGTGTGGAATGAATGACGTTGCTGGAGATAAGCTACAGAGTCTACAATATGGAGACCACCACAATAAGTGAAATAATGCGCTCTCTCTCTCTCTCTCTCTCTCTCTCTCTCTCTCTCTCTCTCTCTCTCTGTGTGTGTGTGTGTGTGTGTGTGTGTGTGTGTGTGTGTGTGAGATGAGAAGAAATAATGGAATAATAAATTCTTTTTATGGCTCATGAAAGAAAAGTTTTCTGCAGTTCATAAAAGACAAAAATGTCTGTTAAAATTACCAAGAAATGTTATACGATTTCAACAGGAAGAAAGGTCCATTGCTTTAGTATTTTCTTTTTTTTTTTTTGCAATTAGTTTTCATGGTGCTAATATGCCGCACTAGTTGAAACAGGATGTTCTAATAGAAATTAATATTACAACGTATTTTTCAACATGGGGAGGTTGGAAGAAGTGCTCCCTAGTTGGCACATTCAAAAGTCTTAAAGGTCAAATATTACACTTCTTTATAGCTGTTAATCACCAGAAACAATAAGGGGTCCTAATGCTGAAACACTGAACAGTTTTTGCAATCTCATTCAGAACAAAAGGAAATAAAATCACAAGAAGTTTATCTGGGTGTGGACAATGGTGTTGTGAACTTCAAGGTAATTATTATCTTATCCTGAATCTATTGCCAGTGAATTATGCAGTTTCACAGAATAACTTCAGAAAATCAAAAGCAAATGAGCAGAAATTAAGTCATTGATAGTCACAGATAGGAAAAAAGGATTGGCTGACATGCTTCACATAAAAATGGGAAACATTCATGTGCAAACATGCAGGAATCCTAAAAGTGACAGAAGAGTCCAACAAATGCTAAGTTTATTGTGAAAGCTGTAAGAATTTTATTCAGAAGTTTCAAAATAGTTTGAAAATTGCTAATAGACGACACTGTAATTGCAATACATAGTGCCTACAAGCAGTGCACCACAGCTCAGAGTTCAAATGTGAGTGAATTCCTAAGGGACCAAACTACTGAGGTCATTGATCCCAAGACTTACACACTACTTAAACTATCTTATGCTAAGATCAACGCACACACACATCCATGTCCGAGGGAGGACTCGAACCTCCGCCAGGAGGGGCTGCGAAATCCATGACGTGGCGCCTCTAACTGTGCGGCCACTCCGCACGGCCAGCTCAGAGTGATCAATAGCTTCGTTGAGATGCGAAAGGAGATTAGTGTACTGAAGAAAGAGGTTAAAAGCATGTATTCACTGAACAACATGTTTTTCTGGTACTAGATTACTGGAGGTTGGAATACAGTCCTACAGCAACAGGGCACAGTTTTCAAACACAATTTAATGTTCCAAAAGGACCTGATGTGAAAATCATTCACAAGCTCTTAGCCAAATTACAATGGACAGGCAGCATTGCCGATGATATAGATATGAATGTTGGCCCCAGGAAAACTGGACTTACTCCTGAAAAAGTAGCCACAGTTTCTGGAGTTATTCAGTAAAAGCCAAGAAAATCCATCTGAAGAATTGAAGCAGAGACTGGTTCAAAGAGCTCCAGCATGCAGAAAATACAAGACAGAGCCTACATATTTCCATTCAAAATCCAAAGCCATCATTTTTACAAGCTGTAGAACAGGGAGCTGACATTGTGAACAAGATTCGCACAATGACTGATGATAAAGTAGTTGATGCTGGCTACCTCTGGTTCACAGATGAAGCACAGTTTCACCTGCTAGGAGGCTTGAATGAACAAAACTGGTGATTTTGGGGTTCCAAAAATTCCCATTTATGTGAAGCAAAACCAATATATTCTCACAAAGTTACTGTTTTGACTATGGTATGCAGCAGAAACATAATTGTCCCTTTTTATGTGAGAAACAATAACTAGTGAATGTTATTTGCAGGTTTGGGAAAATTTGTTGCCCTACAGTTAGTGTTGGAGGACCTACAGACACTGAGTGGTTCATGTATGAAGGGACCAGACCACATCACACCAAACATTTATTTCACTTTCTTGATGAACACTTTGTAAATACAGTCACTGAAGTGGGTTATTGCAAATACACTGATGCAGGGATGGATTGGCCTCTGTGTTCACTCAGTCTGACTCCTTGTGACTACTTTTTGTGAGGTACATTGAAAGACACTGTCTACTGGAACCACCCCACCATGTTGGATATGCTTGAATTGATAGTCTGTGTGGAATCTGAATCCATTTCCACTGGGACACTACAGGATGTGATGACAAATTTCATGGTTCATTTGCACCACCTCCATACTGCAAGTGGTGGACATTTTGAAAAGATTGTGATGTGATTGCAAAGACTGCTTGTAGAGTATAAGTTCAATCATGAATGCTGATTCTGTACAAGATGCACAGCTATAGTGCCATCTGTCAACAGATTTTCAAACTCTCTTGAAACTTCTGTATAAAATTGTGACAGCTTTCACAAAAAAACATACCTTTTGTTGCACTCATCTATTGATCTTCGTTTTTGAGATATTTTGAAACCAGGGATGCACTTGCCAGACACGCTGCAACAGGAATACTTCAAAATTGCTATAAAGTCACTATTTTGGAGGTAATTCATTTTGATTCGATTTAATATGGTTTGTCTTGCTTAATAACACTGTGCAGTTTAAGTAATTAAATAACCAGTACCAGTAATCACAATGAATGCATCTACAGGAAAACATGTTTCAGCAATGATCGACATTTACACAGTGTGATATGTTTCCACTCTTTCAAATCATTAGCTATTTTGCATGCTGGTGCACTTGAAGCTGATATTCACTGTTCATTTGCCACAGTACACAGAACAAAAAAAGGCTACTTAAATCTACTCTAATGCCAAAAATACATTTCTAGATATTAAAAAGTCCATTTGTAAATGCTATTAATAATTAACAAAAAATAAAAAGCACTGTACTTCAAAAATGCAGTAGAGAAATTTATGACTACAGGGGCTTCAAATATTACAGTAAGGCTGAGAATAATTAAAAAAATGGGAAGAACAGATAATTTACTTTTTCAGCTAAGTTTTTGTTACATAAATATGGAAAAGGGTGAAACAGGATTTATAAAGGTAACATAAAGACTGATGTTCCTCTGCTGAAAATTTATACCAATGAGACTAAATTATTTTCTACTTTTCTTAAAAAATGTAAACCAAAACATATCTTACAACAGAGCACAAAAAATCCACCACCAGCAACCCTCCACCTACCAAAAAGCAAACAATGTGCAGCAGCAAATTCACACATATTGCAATGCATGAATAAAGCTGCAAAATTTCAGCACAATTTAGAAAAAAAACTACTTACAAAAATTGTGATGATCAGACTAGTTGACAGGAATGGTGTGTTACACTTTGGTATCGGAAGTACCTATCCCCACCTTAATTGTCACACCATCGTCTTCCTCCTCCTCTGGCATTGATGACAACCTCCTCTTCTCATCATCAGTTATTGCATCTCTTTTATGCCCACGCTTTTTAGATTTTGAGCTAAATATAAGTAAAAATGTGATGAGTTGATGTGAATGAAAAATACCTGTTGCAAAACTGAATTAGGAAGGTGTGAGTTATTAGGAAGGTGTGAGCTATTATTGTGAGTTGTTATCATCTAAAAGACCAGATGAAAAAAATATGGATTCACACACATAGAAATACAAAACTCAGCCTTGTATTGGTGAAGAGACCAATTACTGTCTAGCACAAGAGCCAATTGGTTGTATTTGACAGAAGCACTTAAGCATGATCTCAGTGTCAGGTCTCATAATCAATTTCCTCAGGAATTAATATTATGTAGATCTAATGAAAGGCCCACAAAACTGATTGAAGTAGATTGTAGTGAAATACTTAAACACAATGTTACATTTTGTTTTCACGGATTATAAAAAGTTGCTTCTGAATAGATGCACATGAAGACAACCACATCTAAATCAGCCATTGGATTGATCAAACCTATAGCTGTGACAGAAGGAAAGTACAGATACAAACTATGAATTAAAGACTTTTAAAACGAGAAAGAGGAGCAGAGGCAGAAAGAGAAGCAGAGGGAGAAACAGAACACATGATTATTGGAGACCATTAAGTGTGAAACTGAAGTGATAAAACACAACAAATGCATGAAATACAAATACTGCAGTCAAAGTCTAAACCCAGGAATTGCAATTTCAGTACAGTACCACTGTATTGGTTCTTCAGTACAGTACCACCATACTGGTTCAAAATTATCATAATACAAAAATGAAGCAGTAGTGTGAGTTAGTTCTTTTCATAAATGCACTGTGTATGTGTGTGACGGCCACTTTCACCTCTGAACCCTTTCATAAGAGCTATAGCCATTCTTCTATGTTATTTTGTCAAGCAATACTGTATTACATATAAATGAACTACTTCAACTCAGATATTGGTTAAAGTATAAAATGTATCTGAAGTAAAATTGTGTTATAGGTTTTTTTTTTTTAACAAAGTAATTTGTCAGACATAATAAACACATGTACTTCTTCAGATGAACAATGTGTAACAGGAATAAAGATTAGGCTATCAAGTGTTCATAAATTTTTTCCTTTAAATTGCTAAAAAGTTGTCCCTGCACTATCTATCCCATTTCAAAAGTTTATTGAGAGCAAATGTTCATAAGGGGTGTATAATTTTGCTGTCACTTTTACTTTTGAATTAGGCAACTCATTTTTCCAGTTATGGATGATGCAATCAGAATAATATCATCTACAATCCAGATATATGAAGATGCAATGATCATAAAAATGAAATTATTAAAATTGTCTAATTGAGAACATGCAGCATCTAAATAATTCTGAAGGAAATAATGCAGAATATTTGATTTGAGAATGAGGGTGATTTATGCACAACAAACATTATTAAGTTAAACAGATGGCACACAATATATGCTTTCAGAATACAACTAAATTTTTCCCCCTTTCAGCATCATTTTACTTGAGCGCTAACTAATACTATTACACCAGATATTTGTTTATTGATCACGTGAATGTGCACATTATTTCTGAGAAAGAGTACCATACAGTGTTTAATAAATATCCACTAATAAAATGTTCTCACACAATTGTTCTAGATTTGTAACTGTATTATACCAAGTGGCCCTCATTATACTGAGTTGTATAAAGACTGACATAGCAGTACGCAACACAGCCTGATCAAGGACAGTTGCAATAGTGTCTAAAATATTTCTTCATTTTAAAACATGGTTATATACCTAGAAGAATTTGGACAAACTTGAGAACAATTAATTAATATATAGGTGACTGGAGTTCTCAAACGACTGAAGCAATGCTACTTTGTAACTTCTCTGCCAAATGTAGGTATTCAGGAAATTTTACTTCTCATCCTTGATTGTACTTTTACTGTTCTATCCAATTTCATGTGATAAATACACTGCCTGACAAAAAAGTACAGCATCAATAAGGGAATGAGTAAACAAAATGAAACTTCCTGAGTTGAGAATGTATGTAATGTTAGTTCAGTAATCACAAAATCGAGTTAAATTTACAAAGAACTTGACAGTATCAATCCACTGTTGGAAAGGGAGTTATAAAGCTGTTGTATTCTCTCCTGAGGTAAGCTGATCCACAACTAACAATAGTTGTGGACCTTGATATCCTGGATACTTGCACCAGTATGGGGTTAATATATGAGCTGGTCCTACACATGTTCCATTAGAGACAGATATGGGGATCTTGCTGGCCACATGAATACGTAAACATCACACATACAGTTCATAGACACACATGTCATATATCAAACATCATTGTCTCATTGAAAAATGGCACTGTGATACTGCTGCATGAGATGTAACACTTGAGGACGCAGAATATCTACAACAAAACATTGTGCCATCTGAGTTCCCTATGTATCTACCAGTCACAACCTTAAGTCAAATCCAATTGTTCCACACATGGTGACACCAGGAGTAACACCAGACTGCCTCTCCAAAACATAGGAAGAATGGGACCTCTTTGCAGATTTTCACCATACTCACTGATGACCATGTTCAGTGGTAATGCAGAACCATGTTTCATCACTGAACATAATGCAGTGCCATTCACCAGCACCCTATGCTTCCATCATGAAGCCACTCCAAAAGCAGCCATTTGTGTTATGGTGTTAATGTCAGTCTACGTATGGGATGGTAATTCCCTAGTCCAGTTGCTGTTACATCTACACCTACATCTACATCTACATCTACACTCTGGAAGCCACCTTATGGCATAGGGCTATGGGTATTAGTGTCATTTCCGCCTTTTCCTGTTCCAGTCATTGCTAGTCTCCAACCAATGGTGTGGAAAGACTCATAATTTTGCAGGGAGTCTGTTACTTGTTCTTGGATGGCAGGTGCAAATGTGAAGGGCTTACAATGTGCTTGGTGCATGATTTAGCGATGGTCAGGTGGTGTCGACCAGAACGTAGGTGACAAATATGCCTGCCCTCATTCTCATGTAGTCCAACATCAGGACAGTTCAACTTCCAAATGCCACAGAAATCTGGATATTACACAATTCAACCAGCCAGCCAAATGGAGACCTACAATGAGGCTCCTTCCAAACTCTGTCAGGAGCTGATAATGCTGTCCGACATGAGTATGTGGCATTTCCATGTCCTTCATAGTGATGCTGTTCACACTCCTTATATATCCTGCCAGGCCTGGTAACAACACTTAAGATGAACAGTAATAATGAATTCTGATCGCTGTTCTACCTGTCATAAAAAATTGCAACTATTATTATTTACATACCTGCCAATAATGTGTTCATGTAAGAAATTACATTTACATCCAACCATGTCTTCTGCATGCTTCACCTTTTTGTCAGGCAGTGTGCACTTATCTAATATACATGTCTATTTTCAAGACAATGCAAGCCGATTTGGTCAACATGAAGATGTGATGCAGTAAAAATGTGTGTAGCTTTGGAAGAAGAATGAAATGAGACAGTATTGAGTTTTGTTATGTTTCAGCATTGTTTGGCAGTGTATCAGATTGGTACCGATATTATACGAGACATTAGTCGTAGTGCATAGTTTTAATGATTTTTTTTCATTGTATTTTTATCAGCATTCATTCACAAGAGAAACATCAGTCATAACAAGCTTACATTAGAGAACACAATTTTTGTGCGGGGTCAAACATAAAAGTTAGAACATCAAAGGGTACACAGAAATTGTAATGTAGTTCATTCTTAGAGACATTGATTATATTGCATATGATGCAGAAGCATTATGATAGCAGGTGCAGTTTCCTCACATTTTAAGTCACTTTCATGCTCACGTAATATTCCTGTATCAGAGTGTGCAGGTCAGGATAACATGCTAGGACTATCACTTCCTGGCGAATACACTATGTTTCTAAATGCACACTTGCATGCATTCCGTAGCAGATAAATTTCAGGCAATACCTTTATTATATCTTTGACAATTCTTCTGTGTAGATTCATTTAGAAAGGCAACATACCAAAAGCATGTTTATAAAACATAGTAACACCAATAATAATAATAATAATAGCATAAAATCCTTCTATACTATACTATCACAGTTGTTTGCAGTTTTTGCTATGCCAAGTACTAACACCATGTTAAAGCGAACGAGATCACCTTGTGTTGCAATAAATATTTATTCAGAGATTTTTTTAGCCTTTAGTCAAACCATTCTACTAACATTTTTGGCATGTAAAAATCATTGACAGTATTATGATGCTCAGCATTCAGTCTGGTTTGTGACATTTTTACGTGACCATCCCATATATTCTCATATATTTCTAAATTTTTCAATTCCATTCTATTTTCTCATGGATTTCATATCAGACCTGTAATGAACTACTATGATGCGAAGTTCCAATAACTTGACTGGGACATTCCCCTATTTCTTTGTCTGTTTCATTTTGCTATTATTATTATCATTATTATTATTATTATTATTATTGTCATTGTCTTGATAGTGTGAAGTTCCTCATGTTCCACCCACAGTGCAATCCTCATTGAAATATCAGATACGCAAAATCAGTTTTTCTGTACTTAATGTACCCAGTTTAAAATCACAGAAGTTGCTCATAAGACATTTTGAATGTTTTAGGTATACATCTTTTGTTTTAATTCATTAGTTGCTACAACTTTTTTACATCACAACTATTTTCATGTACTTATGTACAAACATTCCACATGTGTTGTCTGGCTCACACACCTACTAAGCAATAAGCATAAAATTCCATACTCTATGGCAAGGGATGGAAATTAAGAAAGCAGCACTCAATCCTACAGTCAAATGAAATTCTCAGAGTTCGGTAGGATGGGAAAATATAGATATGATACACAGAGCACATCAACAAAATTAGCTAAATAAAGCCTAAAATGAAACTGTGAGGAACACCAGTTGAAACAAAAAGACTTCTGGTCAACTACATGCAAACAATTGCACTTCGTCCTTCCTAGAAAACTACACAAAATACTAAATCCAAAAGAAAATTACACTGAACATGAAACATGTAGCCACGTAAAACATAGAAACTACATGAGCATGAAGAAAGAGCTCTGATTAATAACTGCAAAGTTACTTTACTGTAATAAGCAGTAAATATATTCAGTCACAACAATGTCAGTGCTGAACTGCAATGGAAGTATAAAAAAACAAAGCTGGATGCCGACACAATTCCCAATCTAAAATGACAATTTCTCTTTCCTCTTTGTTCTTGCATACAATAAAATACAGACCCTCTTTTCTGCCATACACAGCCAGAAAATAACTCTTAGTTTAGTTCCCGTAAAAACTCCTCTATAGACAAAGCCTTATTTGATCTCACAAATGAGACTGTTAAAGACAATAATAATATCATGTACATATTCTGTGACATTTCCAAGGCCTATTTTTGCATGTACCCTGAAATTTTACTAAAGATAAAACTAAACTAAACTCTGCCTGAACACGCCATGAAGGCCCAATGGTACTGGCTGGCTGCTATGTCATTCTTAGCCCACAGGCGTCACTGGATCCGAGATACTAAGATATTATATCACTACCATGTCACTTGCATGGCTGGAATTAAACCTCTGCAGTGGTAAGCAAAGCATCACATTAATGAGTTGCATGACCAACAACAACTAAAATCATACTGGGCAAAAAGTCGTCCTATAAGTCTCACTACCTAGCAAAATTCTTGTTTTTAAACTACACAAATAAATGTTTTTAGAAACAGTTATCGTCTTTGATGTTATGAGAGTACTGATAGTGTGTCCAAACTCAAGCATACCAAACACAGCCAATATTATACCTGAACTAGTGTATAAATTTTGCATAACAAGATGCTTGGCTCTTTATCTAAAAAAAATCTGACTTATGAAGCATTAATTTTCTCACTTACAACCTGAAACTTTTTTTGGAATTTCTTGGAGGCCAGATGGACAACAAATTCAAATTCAATAAATACACTGATGTAAGGAATCAAAAAAATTCTTTTCATCCCGCGCGAAAAACACCTTTCTATGTCTTAACCTCTAGATCTAAATGAAACAATATTTCACATATTTTCTGTCCTCCTTATCCTATGCAGTAGTAGTTTGAGACACTGCATATAAGACCAACAAGTATTGCTTTTAGAAAAATAGTGTAATAGGAGTGTTTTTTAACTGAATACCTTACAGTGGCTGCTTCAAGGATCTATGGAATTTTAAATATATTTTCTGGCTTATATTTTAAAAAAATCAGGAACTGATCATATTTTTATTAAAATGTCATACAGAGAGCAATACTAGAAGGAAATAACTGTACTTTCCAAGGAGGGAATATACTGTTTCAACATCTAGGATAATCCAACACTGAAGTTAGGATCTGTATAGTAGCTAATCCAGCTGTCACTGAAGTATACATGGAATTTCCCAGAATACTTAATAAGAGCAAATCACCTTACAGTAACTTAACAGGAGGTGGAAATAAATGTCTTAGAGATTTAAATACTGATATAGAAATCCTTATTATCCAGGCAGATAAGAGCAATGCTAAAGGGGTAAGGAGAAAATTGGCTTTAGTGGGTCTTTCTGTTACTACCAAAGACAATAAGTATCTCTTGAAGTCAGAAGATACATCACCATGAACGTATTGTTTACCAAAAAACTGCAGGCCAGGTGCACCACTGAGACTGTCAAGCATGGAGCCACTGTCTTACAGCCATTTACCAGAGAAACAAACACTTACATGAAAAATTTGACTTAACAGTGCTCAAATTGAGTTCTACAGATATTATGGCCAATCTGATACTTCAATATTCAGCATGATTTTTTATGAATGAGGTGATATCACAAGTAGAAGTTCATCATAAAGGTCATAACAAATCTTTCTAGATATTGTCCCATGTCAAATTACTATCAACTAGGCAACAAATTCTATGATCAACCTGATTGAGTAATAATTGAAAATCCACTCAAAAGTTATCTAATAACCGTATTTGCAAAACTTTGAAGCAACAGCTCTTTGTATGTCCTAGAAGAGCCCCACCTACATTTTCGGCTTGTTGTTGAACTTTTGTGACATGATCATGAGAATAAATGCAACTCTCTGAGTTTCTAAATTTTTGAATGGTATTAATTCCATCAAAGTTCTCACTGAAAGCATATGATTAGTTCTCAGTTTTGGATGTAGGACTGGCAGTTTACTTACAGTTTTCTACATGGATGATGGTAACCTGCCTAAAAAACAAATACCTTTACCAAGCAGAAGAGAGAAGGAATTAAATCACTGTTGGACAATGCTTAGAGAATCTGTGAGCCACAGTAGTTGGGAGGGGGAATAGATCAGTTAAAGGTAGCCTCTACAAGAAACTGTTGAATCAACAATAAGATACACAGATGATTGTATCCTATCAGATTTGGACACAATGACAAAAACATTTGTAATGGAAAAATGCTGTGTACACACAAGTGAACATGTTTGAATTTTGTAAATGACACCTGCATCCTAGATTATTGTCAAGATGATTATACAAGAGTTCTTGTACTTGTGGCTACGTTTACACTGGAATAACAAAAACATTGAACACAGGGCTCAAGGAACATAAAAACAGACTTGACAGGGGATAACCACATATGATTCTCTAAAAGAGAAGTTGTGTTTTACTATGCAAAATGTTGAGAGAGGACATATAAATTCAAAAAACTGAGAATGGCATCAACAGAAATAATGAAGTTCTAAAACTAGATAATCTGTCAGCACTGCTGTATCATAAAGCAAATATTCAGTCACTGAACAAGGTCCAGTACACAGGTTTGTCTGGATAAGCATGAACTATCCAGCCATTCTTACTAAAGCTACCAGCATTGCAGTAAATGTCAGAGGTTATTCAGACAAGTGATCAGTGTCACCTGTAGCAGGAAATAATGCTTGGATTGCAAGATTATTGAAAGCATTTTCACTTCTCATGAAAGGTTGGGGAAAGGAAGTGTAAAATTACATAAATAAACTACTAAACAACGGAAAATCCAGGATGGAATGTAACGATACCCGAGAAGGAAAGTTGCTACTCACCATATAGCAGAGATGCCGAGTCGTGATAGGCATAACAAAAATATTCACACAATCATCACTTTCGGCAATTAAGGCCTTTGTCAGCAGTAGACACGGACGCGCGCAAGCCCGCGCCCACACACACACACACACACACACACACACACACACACATACACACACACACACACACACACACACACAAACGCAACTCGCACACACGTCTGCAGTCTCAGAGAGCTGTGTTTTCAGCTCTCTGAGACTGCAGGTGTGTGTGTGTGTGTGTGTGTGTGTGTGTGTGTGTGTGTGTGTGTGTATGTGTGTGTGTGTGTGTGTGTGTCTACTGCTGACAAAGGCCTTAATGGCCAAAAGCTATAACTGAGTGAATCTTTTTGTTGTGCCTATCGCGACTCAGCATCTTCGCTATATGGTGAGTAGCAACTTTCCTTCTCTGGTATTGATAAATAAACTACTGTTTGCCAAAATTCTTGAAAACCTGGTCTCTCCTCATTCCTCATTTTTAGTAAGTCATTAGTTTCTCAGCTGGTTTGATGCTGGCCTTCTACTCTTCTTATTTTCTTTCCTTGCTGAAGGGGATATGTCCTTGTGGTTCCAAAAGCTATGATTGCTCTCATAATTTTTTATAAGTTTATGTCTGGGTGGTAAATTCAGGTCAGTGCACATGTCTCTTAGTGAATTTAATAATTTTCTGACTGGAACCCCCCCCCCTTTTTTAAATATATATTTTTTAATATATATGTATATATATTTCGATTGCAACCCACGCATTTTTACAAGGGAAACTTTTCTCCTAGGCCTCTGAAATGTCCCACTAAACTGCTTCAGTCATGTCTTGTACATGACACGCAGATGATGATCATAGAGCCACCTACTTAAACTTCCATTTAAAAATGATCCTTAGGTAAACTTTCATGCCTCTGAGATGCCAACTAAACTTGAGTCAAATAAAAAGGCTTACAGCAAACTACAAGCAATGCAACATTTATTTAAACACCTTAAAGTGTGCATGTTATACCTTACATCTATCTTCCATCCATTCCACACATATATAAACTGAAGTCCCCCACTGTGGTTTCTGTCTGTATGTTCAGGCTAATCTCGGGAACTACTGTAGGGAATTTGATACAGTTTACACTAATAGACTAATTCATGAGGAAGGTTTGCACTTATAATTTACAAATATTTCATGCAAATTGGCCAAATATGATGAATTAAAGTGTACTGTCACTGTGAAATGGTGCCATTGCCATCTGGTGGGGAATGGCAGAACCATCTAGAATGATCCATATGTGGTATATGTATAAGGCTGCCCAACTGCAACACCAAACCAGTGTGAGCTACCCCATCAGAAGGCTGGTGTGACGTACTACAGGCTACAGGGCTTGTCAGATGTTAAGCTCATGAATATTTAAGAGGTGTGAAGTGAAAATGTGGGAAAAAGTCGCACAGAAAATGTAGCTCCCATTGGATGGCACTGAAGCTGAGCAGCCAGTAAGTGGCTGTAGTTTGCACCAAATTCTGTTACTGTCAGGCATACTGAGCCATACTGATGCTGCATTCAGGCAACCAGCAAGTGGCCATAGCATGCACTGAACTGTTGCTGAGGTTGGGGGGACCAGGTGGCAATGTAGCTTGCAGCTCCCACTATTGCCACGAGATGCCACTCAAAACTCCAATTAAATATGGATGAGAATTCTGCTAACAAGTACTGTTGGAACTGTTTAAGTAATACGAAAGAGATGATATTCAATTACCTAACACGGTACTCTGAATTCTAATCATAACTCTATGCAGATGTCTGTAAACAAAATTACTGGTGTGTCAGACAAGTCTTCTGGCTGCAGGTACCTAGTACTACTCTTGCAAAGCCAGGGAGGGTCGTTAGTACCAAATATTTCAGTGGACCATTTAATAAGTTTTTGGCATCAATATTTATAATATTGATAAAATGCTTCAGTGAACATTGCTTCTAGATGTTAGCCAAAAATAAAAATGTGCAGACTAGTGCACATTATAAAAATAATAAATCATTTTAATACAAATACCGCCAGGTTGTTACTGATCACTATCTGACAGTAACACTGCTCTTCATTGGGCTACTCTTCTTAGTTTGTTTCCCATAGTTGCTTGTGACTTCGAAATACATCTTCATTTTTCACTGACACACTTGCTTTCATAAATTTTTATTATGAAATTTGTTCAGAAATGTAACTGATATCTCCAATTCTGTTTTTCAGTGCCATTCAAGACTGTCATTTTTCCTTGTGTAGTTGATAAAATCCATTCCTGAATCATTTACCAGGTTTTCAAGTTTTAACTAGTTTTCTCCATTTCACATATCTTTTATTCTTAGTCCAACTTCTGCACTATAAAATAAACTAAAATACACTCTTAATTGGGATGTCTGGAAATTTTAAGTTACATGATTTATTCTCAGCCATTATCTATCAGTTCTTTCCAATCTGGGATAGGTTCTTGACTCTGCTGGTTACAGCATAAGCAGTTGTCAGATTAGAAAAGAGCTTTTCAGTAATGACTGAGACTATAAAATGTTGACATGTGATGTGTCTGGATCAGTAGAAGATTGTGAATTGTAGTAACCTCCCAACCAAGCTCCTTAATTGCTGCAGCTTTAATCTTGTTGGTAGTTTGTGGATTTGTTTCATCACCTTGTAAAAGTTCTTGATGCAGCCTCTGTTGTTTGCAGCAAATGTCAGCTATTACAATTACATACATAAGATGTAAATTTGCATTACATGATACCAAATGCGAATTATTATTTTCAATGGATGGTCAGAAATGTTCCACATTTTTATTGGGATTTCTCTCTTTGATGTTGGCATAAAAAGGCAAATATTCTTCTCTAAAATAACAATCTCGGATAAGGATGGTGAATATTGTTCACACGCTAAATAACAGGTACACAGTGATGCACTAATTATCACCTGTTGATTTGTACGTCATATTTCCTGGCAAAGCAGATGTCACACAATGATTGACAGAACTGATTTCCTTAAATCTCATATTGGCTGGACTGACTTAGATGATTCATCATGGATTTATGTCTTGAGATGGTCCTCATGAATAACAGACTTGTCAAAAATTACAAATTTCTATTGTTACAATGGCACACTCTTACACTGCCACTTAACAATGCATTCTCCCTGTAGAATGCAGAAATATTTTGAATGACTGCCACTAAATTTTTCTCTTCTGTTGAAATCAAAAAGAAGAACACATCTAAATGTCAGTTTTTTTGATCTGACAGTCAATTTTCTTTACCCCTTGAATATCACAAAGATTCTTCAAAGCACAAAATTTAGAATTTGTTTATAACCTTAGCTCTCAAAACAATGAATGAAATTGGTTATGGTACAAGTTAATAAGCTTTTCCAACTGAAGTCAGTATCCATAAATTTTTTTGGGTTGGAAATGACAGTATTGTAAAATGACAAATCAATGTTGCTGCTGTCATTCTATCAGAGTATCAAATACTGCTGGGGCAATGCAAATTCAACATCCTGTATTTGCTCCTATCTTGATAATTTCTTATAAGAAGTGTAAATAAAAGTCAACAATGGAAACATAGTGAGCTGATGTTCTTCACTGACTGGGATTTGAGATGGAATTTTATTGACACACATTTATAGATTAAGGAAAGAGTTATTTTTGTGACACAGTGTTGCTCCTGTGATGTTTGGTGGCTGTTATGTTGCCGGGGTCAGTACACTGTGTGCCTTCCCCTGAGTGTTAATGGCTGTGCTTTACAGGGCAACCATGCGAGTGTAGTCAGTGTCTATGCTGGTTACTGCACACAGCCAAGACAATAATTACTTACAACCATCATTAAGGTTGGTTCATGATAGTAGGCTGCTTGACTGTATTGGTCACTTCTCTTATTTTTCTTTTGATGGTAAATGACCATCTAAAGATTACACAAGCCTTCAAAAACTATACAAGTTTCTGCATTCATTTTGGTATTCTGACACTGTGGATAAACTGTGTTGTCGAAGCCATGTATGACATTTGTGCTTCTTTAGCAACATTCTGACAGTTTATTGCTCTCTATGAAGTACAATAATCTGCAGTAATCACAAAAGCAACATCTATGGCTGACCTCAAAAAGTTTACAAGGTGTACAACTTTGCTTCTGCCATTTGCCGATAGGTTGTAACAACGGTAAGTAGCGGTTGAAAGAAACAGATTGCAAATGTCAGGCAGTTAGCCTGGAACTCAGTTAACATAACCTCCTCCAAACATTAGTTGATTTGTGTCTGCATCATAAAGTTGTTCTTGTTTGAAAATGTCAGTTTACAACACTAATTCTCGTCATTTGCACGAGGTGTTACTGTTTTGTTTCAATATGAAGAAAACAGTGGCTGAGTCTCATTGAATGCTCTCAAGTACATATGGTAAGGGCACTATTAGTGAAAGAACGTGTCATGAGTGGTTTCAATGTTTCAAGAACAGTGATATTAACATCGTAGACCGCCACAGTGGTGAAAGAGAGAATGTTTTCGAAGATGCAGAATTGGAGACATTGCTGAAAGAAGACTCGCATCAAACTCAAGAAGAATTGGCACGATTAGTGGGAGTGACACAGCAAGCCATTTCAAAATGTCTCAAGGCTTTGGGCATGATTCAGAAAGAAGGAACTTGGATCCCTTGTGAGCTGAAACCAAGAGACGTTGAGCGGTGTTTGTAAACAGTTGCTTCAGTGGCAAAAACCGAAGTGATTTCTGCACCACATTGTGACCAGGGACGAAAAATGAGTTCATTATGATAACCCTAATTGCAAAAAATCATGGGGATATCCCGGCCATGACTCCACTTCAACGGCCAAACCGAATATTCAAGGCTCCAAGATCATGCTCTGCATTTGGTGGGACCATCTTGGCATCATGTACTATGAAGTGTTAAAACCAAGTGAAACAATCACAGGTGCTCATTATCGAATGCAATTAATGCATCTGAGCAGAGCATTAAAACACAAATGGCCGAAATACAGCATGAGGCACAATAAAGTGATTTTGCAGCATGACAACGCTCGACCACACATTGCAAAAGAGGTCAAAATGCACTCAGAAACATTAAAATGGGAAGTCCTACCCCACCCACCGTCTTCTCCAGACATTTCTCCCTCTGACGATCACCTGTTAAGATCAATGGCACAAGGCCTGGCTGACCAACATTTCCGATCTCATGAAGAAGTCACAAATTGGATTGATTCGTGGATCGCTTCAAAAGATGAACAATTTTTTCGACGCAGGATTTGTACACTGCCTGAAAGATGGGAGAAAGTAGTGGCCAGCAATGGAAAATACTTTGAATGATACATGTGTAACTAATTTGTTTCATTAAAGCCTCAAATGTTGGGGAAGAAATGGCGGAAGCAAAGTTGTACACCTTGTATAATTTTTTTTTTGCTGTGGTAGATTGCTTTACTGCCCATCTGGTGCAGAATTTTGCCCACGTGGTTTGTAGTTTCCTGCATGAGGGCTAGAAGAGTGATACACAATTATTCCAATTTCTCTACTCTGTAACTCATTTTTAGTGGGCATGATTATCATTGATGGTTTCTCCACTAAATCAGTTTGCTCTGAAGAGGTACGCAGCTTCTGCAGTTCCAGTTTTATGTAGTCCGCATCACATTTTGGTGAGTACTCTATTTCAACTTATGTAATATGAAACTGTTCTACTGGGGGTAGAGGTGTGATGTAATGCACAAGTATCTATAGGCGCTGATAAGCACTTTGTAGACTGTGGTCATCCTGGTGTACCACTTGGTGGCCTGTACACTTTTACATTAAGCAAGCTGTTCTTCATGAAAGCATCGAATGAATCAGCACTTTGTGCCATGCTGCTGCAATAAAAATGCTGGCTTTGTTAACTTGATATTTTTTTTGTCATATGGTGCTATGGAGAAGCGGTAAAAATTTTATGCATGGCTCAGATAACATAATAAATCTGCAGTGCCAAAATATCAGAATAAATGTAAATATGAATACACTTTCCTGCTGAGGGAAACTGCAGCTGAAGTAATCCATGTTTCTGAAATAAACTACTTTCAGCCTTACTTTAACTTTTATAGGAACATGACTGGTTTTGTGATATTGAATCACATCTCCAGGTGTATGTCTACAAGGTAGGAAACATACAATCAACAGTAAGATAAAACAAATACCTGTCCTAATAATCTATGCTCGTAACAACCAATGTGGAACGCTCATACATCAGTAAAACATTTAAGCCCTGGTATGGGAAGGGGGATGACTCAATCTCCTCAAAATAAAATACTGTTACCCGCAACATGCAGGGCATAATAGTTCAAATTGACCAGATGAAAAACTGACATGTTAAAAGCTTGTTTACTTACAAAGAACAGAGCAAAATAAGAAAACAAGAAAAAGCAAAAGCCCCAGCTAACAACACTGAAAGCCCATGGCTATGAAAACTCACTTCATATCAGGACGCGGTGGACAGCAATCTTCCAATCGCCTCACCGTGTATAGGGCTAAGTGATAGTCAGTTCGCTCATGTGTCTGTTGGAGGGCTCTTAAACTACCATACACATGGCAGGGAAAGTTACAAATATTTTCACACATATCCAAATATCATGAGAATGATTGAGGCCCCTGTTACATGGCATAATCATACAAACTACAAAATACTTCACCATACAAATCTTTTAAAACCAGATAGACCAGACTCAAGGGCAGACAGAGTTGTAGTACATTCCTAGAGAAATCATTTAAAGCCGGTTCTTGAAACTTCGTAAGCCAGCATCCTTGGGGTAGTTTACGTCAATCTTCGAGAGTCTTCCAGTTCCTTTGTATCTCTATGACATTGTGTCATCATTAAACAAACCTATGATCATTTGTGCCGCTCTTCTCTGTATACGTTCAACATCCCCTGCTAGACCTATATGGTATGGGTCCCACACAGTTGAGCAATATTTTAGAATGGATCACATGAGTGACTTGTAAGCAATCTCCTTTGCAGACTGATTGAACTTCCCCAGTATTCTACCAATAAACTGAAGTCTACCATCTGCTTTACTCACGACTGAACCTGTGTGATAATGCCATTTCATATCCCCACAAAATGTTACACCCAGGTATTTGTATGAGTTGGCTGATACCAACAGTGACTAATTGATGTTATAGTTATGGGATACTATGTTTGTTTTTCATTTTGTGAAGTGCAAAATTTTACATTTCTGAACATTTAGAACAAGGTGCCAATATTTTCATCATGCTGAAATTGTATCAAGATATGACTAAATATTTATGCAGCTTCTCTCAGGTAGTACTTCATTATAGATAACTCCATCATCTGCAAAATGCCTGATTTTACTATTAATATTGTTTGCAAGGTCATTAATATACAACATGAACAGCATGGGTCCCAACAAACCTCAGTGGGGCACACTTGAAGTTACTTCTACACCTGATGATGACTCTCTATTCGAGATAACAAGCTGCATCCTCCCTATCAAAAACTACTCAATCCACTCACAGATTTCACTTGATACCCCATATGATTGTACTTCTGACAATAAGCATAGGTGTGGTACTGAGTTAAATGCTTTTCAGAAATCAAGAAATACTGCAGCTACCTGGTTGCATTGATCCAAAGCTTTCAGTATGTTATGCGAGAAAAGTGCAAACTGGGTTGTGTTTCACATGCCTGATATTTTCAAAATCCATGCTGGTTGGCACTGAAGAGGTCATTCTGTTCAAGATACCTCACCATGTTTCAGCTCAGAATACGTTACGAGATTCTACAACAAATTGATATCAAGGAAATTGGACGGTCGCTTTGTGGATCATCACTTCTACTATCCTTCTTGTAGATGGGTGTGGCCTGTGCCTTTTGCCAAGAACTGGGCAAGATTGTTTTGTTTGAGGGATCTACACTTGATTACAGTTAAAAGAGGCGCTAACTGAGCCACAGATTCTCCATAGGACCTGACAGGAGTTCCATCGGGGCCGGGAGCTTTGTTTAATTTTAATGATTTCAGCTGTATCTCAACATCACTGACACTAATACTTATTTCATTCAGCTTTCCAGTGGTAAGAAGATTAAATTGGGGCAATTCTCCTTGGTTTTTTGTTGTAAAGGAATACTGGAAAATGGAGTTAAGCATTTCTGATTTTTCTTTGCTATCCTCATTTTCAATTCCTGTCTCTTTCGATAGGGCTTTAACACTAACTTTGGTACCACTAACAGCTTTAGATATGATCACTCGACAATATTCAGGTACAGTAGTCACTCAAGGCATCACACATCGCTCTCTTGACAACCAAATGCATTTCTACGGCATCTCTCTATCAATAGCCCAGGTTCCCGCCCATTATGAACATGTCTAACCAGTGCATGGTCAACTATTCTTTTAAACTTGAACCAGAGTTCCTCTACATGCTCCTGTCCTGTGCTGAAAGTTTCAATCTTCTCACTGAGATATGACACTACCAATTTTTTTATCTAGTTTACTGAACATACACTGTATCTTTCTGCTTGGTTTAGTTGTTCTTTGTGCTTTGGTAATTATTGTTGCCACTAACTCATCATGGTCACTGATACCAGTTTCAATGTGGACATTCTTAAAGAGATCAGGTCTTTTTGTTGCCATTAGATCCGATATTTTTCCATCATGAGTGGGAGTTCCTAAGTACCTGTTCTATATAGTTTTCAGAGAAGGCATTTAGTAAAGTTTCACAGGATGTCTTATCACACTAACCACTAACAAAACTGTAATTTTCCCACTTGATTGATGATTACAGTATGACTGGGGAACTTAAGTACAAGTGAACTGAGGTTTTCAAAGTTTTTGGTAACATCAGGAGATGAGTCTGGTGGGCAACAGGAGGAGTCAATTATCATTTTACATCAACCCTTGATACCAAGTCTTGCCCAAACAATCTCAAATGCAGCTTCAATTTCTATCTTGGTGGACCTGAGTTTCTCGTCTACTGCAACAAATACACCATCTCCATTTCCCATTTGCCTATCCTTTCGATATACATTTAAATTCTCCCTGAAAATCTCACTGCTATCAATTTCAAGTTTCTACCAGCTTTCTGTACCTAGTATTATGTTAGATTTACTGCTTTTTATGAGCACTTAAAACTATGACACTTTGTTGTGAATGCTTCTGCAGTTTACCATTAGGATTTTAACTCTCTCACCTGTGGGAGGCATTTCTTTCGATCTTACACTGATACTTCTGGGTTTCCTACAGCTATTGTTATCTGTACTGGATGGAGAATCCTCTAATCTGAAAAACCCTTGTGTGCACCCCACACACAGTCAGCTACCTGAGTGGCAGCCTGTGATGTGTACCACACACCTGACCTATTTAGGGGGAGCCTACAGTTCTCAACCCAACAGCGCAAAGGGTCATGGTCAGTTCTGTGGACAATGCTGCAAATTGTGAGCTTCATTGAAACTCCACACACAAGACTGGCCTTCTCAACCTTCTCTGCCAGTTGCCGGAATGACCCCAGAATGACCTCAGAGACCAGATGAAAGGCATCATTTGTTCTAACGAGTGCCACAACCTGCAATTGGTTGCACCCTGTTCCCTCAATGGCTGCTGAAATAGCCTATTAAATGAGGCTCCCAGGCATACACAATGAGTGAAGCTGGTGTCCTTTGCTGTCCCTTGTTGCAGTTTTCCTAAGGGGTACCATCATTCATCAAACAATTGAACTGTCGATGATTGATAGACCCCTTACCCTTTTTCATTTGCCACCTCCTGACACTGAACGAAACAGGTTTCATTGAAACAGGTGGAGTGAGCCCACTGCCTCACTTTCAGTTTCAGTGAAAGGCCTCAAACTTGTTGATTAGGGAGATAGGTACAACACCCTGAGTCCTCCGTGGTCTCTGTCCACCCTGTACAGGATGCCTAGATCTACCATTGACATGCCACCTGCAGTCATGTGACAGGTAATGACAGCTCCTGTACTTTCTGCAGAGGAGGCAGGATTCACATGAGAGGATAGTACTTGATGTAATTCTGGTACAGGTATCACAGGGACATGACTCTCTGGAGCTCTTCCAACACAACAATTCACAGCAACTGCCAATCATTTGACAGTGGCCAGGGCGATTTCCAGCTGCTTATGAAAGTCAACCAACTCATCCAGTGTTTGAGAACCGTATATGCAATGGGGCTGCATTTTGGCTGGTGCAACGTATTACAAGGCAGTGGTGAAATAACTTTAACTTAAGCCCACTGATTATCTTTTGATCTATTGAGCTAAAAAGTTGTGAATTCCCTTTAAGAATTGAAAAATGAGATTTCTATCAAGGCAAAGCAAGAACCTGTGGTAAAAATTACTAGATTCCTAATATGTTTTGATGTGAATTATAATTGTTAGTAAACGAGAAAACAGAATTAATATGTTAGTTAGAAAATCTGCTACAGTAACTAAACCACAAATGCCAATTTGCAACGAAGTGCTCATAGATTATGCAAAGGATGATGCCAGCTTCCGAAAAGTCTCAAAAACACATGTTTATTTGCACTGATATACAATGAAATTCAAGGGTGATATATTCTTTGGCTGAACTGTGAACCACAAATACTGATTTGCTATGAAAGAAATTATGTATCCGAAACACTTGTATCAGAAACTTACGAAAATATAGTTTTGTAAGCATCCAGAAATTCTCAAACTAACCTGTTTCTCACACAACTGTACAAAGAAATTAAAGAATGTTTGTTTTTAACAAGGATAGGCCTGTTCTAAAAAAATTTAAAAGAGCACAATTTAAGCCTACAATTGACGATAATAGTACTAGTTTATCACGGCACTTGCAAATGTTCAAAATTTCACAATATATCACAATACAAATGGGTATTGATACAATCAGTGAAGATTCCGCAGAAGCAATGCCAACATAAAATATGTAAAAGTAGAACTTTAAATTGGCACACGACCTTGTACACACAAAGGAAAATTCCTAATTTGGCATTTATATGTAAACAAATGTGCACACTGCATGGATTTTTCACTTAGCTGATTCTGTACACATTTATACACTGGCATGCTGAAGAAGAACATTGCAGCCTAAGTTTACCCCAATCAAAATTGCTAAAATATGCAACACCAATGAAGCACTCTTCTGACTGTTGCAGGTAACAATGCTCTTTTCTATTTATCAAACTCTAATTCACTTAAAAGCAGCCACCTTGTATGCAAAAGGGTCAATAGGACTGCAGTGTATAACAGTATCCATCATTGTACCTCTCTAAAAATCACACTCAACCTTGTATCCTATAGAGAAATTTTTAGATCTAAGTAAAGTATTTATGAGTAAGTCTGAAAGTGATATTGGTGCTCTGCTTCACACCTACACTAGTAAAATTGTACTATAGTGCAGATACATAGACAACATATTTCTACTGTACAATGGTTCTAAGAGGGAATGCTGTGATTTTGTTGATAAAGTGAATGCTATACATGCAAAGGTGCAGTTTACCAAAGAAAACAGTGAGAGGATGGTTACCTTACTTAACTTCAACAATTTCAGTATAGGATACAAGGACTGACTACAACATTTTTAGAAATGTTACAGTGACAGATACTGTTTTACACCACAATTATAATCACCCCTTTGTGTACGTGATGGCAGCTTTTAGGTCAATGTTGTCCACCTTTACAGTGTACCCCTGTCTAAGGAGGCACATGACTCAGAATTTCTGTGTATTCTGCATGTTACACATGATAGTGGATATGATTCCAATGATTAAGAATATTAATAATGGATACTGCTTAAGAAAGAATACACTACGTAAAAGCAGAGGTCAAATGGTAATGAAATCATACGACAGACATTGTAGGAAGGGGAAGATGAGTTCACTGGTTATCATAGAATACCATACTTTGGCAGGACTTAACAGAAAGTAGGCAAAAAGTTAAGGATGAAAAAGATAAAGCCAGCATTCTTCATCCCACAGAATCTTGGTCAAAGACTTGTAAATAGAGAGAAGGTAGTCTGTGAAAAGTTGACACTACTGGTGCATACTGCATCAGTTGTGACAGTTGTCCTGCCATGTATGTGGGGCAGATTGGCAGAGGTTTTGGTATTAGGTTCCTACAACACCAGAGTCTAAGGAATTCAAAATCTACTTTAAATAGCCACTTATGTGAATCTGGCCCCTCCGTAACAGGCGTAACTAATAATTTAAAAGTCCTACACAGAGAAGTAAAGGGTCAGACCTTAAACATTCTGGAAGAGATTTAAATTATTTGGAGTCTACCGTTATAACCCCAACACACCCTCAACAATCAGGCGGGGTTAACACATTACAATATACTGTCAAACTTTGATGCCTTTCAAGGACATAATGTCACAGTTGTTCAACTGCTTTGTTATTGATTCTTGACTTCCTGTTATATGCTCTTGGATCTGGTCTATTTGGTTGTAACAGCTTTGATGCTGAAGGTTTTACAGTTTATGTGGGTATGCTGCATAATGTGGGCCTCAGTTATTCTCATGATATTTGGATACAGCGCCGGCTTTACGGTGGGGCGACTCGGGCGGTCGCCCAGGGCGCCGGGGCCCAAGGGGCGCCACGTACTAAACGCATGTAAAAAAAAAAATTACAATTTACAATCACCCATTTCGCAAAACTAAAATATTATTCAGTCTCATTCAACATACGTCGCTAATCTCACGAATACGCGATGAATTCGGGGTAGCAGAAGAGAAATCATGCTGAATGCAATCTTCGTATTGTCTGCAACCATCCATGTTTGACGTGGGCTAGCACGGGCTCTACCAAAGCGCCTCTCTTATTTGTTTCAAGAACTGCAACAAGGAAGAGCCCATGCAGCCGCACCATCTCTCGTTTACAACAGAAACTACCGGTCGCTCCAAATAAAAGAAAATACAGACTGTGAAATATACATTACATTATGATTTAATTAATACGAATGTATTTATATCGAATATTTGTGACTTAATGACTCATGTACATTAATTAATAGATCATGCAATGCATGCACTGCATTCATAGAGAATTCTCCCCTAACTTACTGAAATAATACAGCGCCACACAATGTTTGTTAGACTGCATATGTTGGCAGCGCTACGATTTGCACCCGCATGTCAGTAATTGTCAGTAAGAGTTGGAGGCAGCGGTCATGTTTTCGTGGCTGAATAATTGTGAGTGAAACGAGTGCCGTGAGTGTGTCAACATTTTAATTTTCTGGTAGGTGCGAAAAACATTTTTATCTTTCAGTTCAGGTTTTTTTCTAGTTACGTCTACTGATAGGTGAATTTCTTTATTTGTTATAGATCGAATATTGTGGTCACGAAATAGAGCAGTGTCCAAGCAATAATTTGTCAAATTATTAAATCATGCCAGAAGAGAAGGAAATGATTAAAAAAAAGCTTTCTGGTTCAGAAAATCGGAAAAGAAAAGCTGAAAAAGAAAAAGTTCTTGAAGAAACTAAAAAGCACATGAATATTTATAAGTACCTTAAAGGAAATTCTAAGGCAAATACTTCAGATATTGAATCAAAAGTCCATGTATCAGCAAATATTTCTTCAGACTGTGAACAATTATACACAAAAAATATACAATCACCTATTGAAGGTGATCAAATTGACCAGCGCAGTACATCTTTGCATGAATCCTCTGATATTTCTCCAAGTCAAAATCAACACATGACATCTGTGGTCGATGAAAGTATCAACGTTCTTGCAATAAAAGAATACAATGTTTCTGATGTAGGTACGTGGCCAAAAGTACTTAATGCTAGAGATATAGATCGCATTATAATATGTGGACCCTCACAAGTATGTCTAAATAACTTTCCAAAAGATGAAGATGGGCGTCATTTCTCTTCAACTCATTACACAAGAAAACTATCAAACGAAGAAACTATCAGACGACGGTGGCTAGTTTATTCTGTATCAAACGACAGTGTCTTTTGCTTTTGTTGTCGAATGTTTGATTTAAAGTCAACTACTAATTTGACTACCACTGTGGGTTTCAGAAATTGGAAACATTTAAGTGAAGCTCTGAAACTGCATGAAAATAGTCCTAGCCACAAAAAAGCATTTACTCAATGGACTGAAGCTGAAATCAGGTTTAAAGCTGGATTAACTATTGACAAGGAAGAACAAAAGCTAATTTCTAAAGAAAGTTTACGATGGAGCAATGTGCTTCAAAGATTGATGCACATTACTTTGTATTTGGCTGAAAATAATATGGCATTCAGAGGGTTATCAGATAAATTATTTACCCCAAATAATGGAAAATTCTTAGGTCTTGTACAGTTACTGGCAAAGTTTGATCCAATCATGGAAGAGCACGTCAGACTGGCATTGAATGGTGATTTGGCTGACCATTATTGCGGCAAAAATATACAAAATGAATTAATAGAACTCATGGCATCACACGTTATGTCAAAGTATTATGCAATCATAGCTGACTGTACTCCAGATATAAGCCACAAAGAACAACTTTCGATAACTTTTAAGATGCGCCGACATAACAGAGGATGGCGTAAGTTTAAAAGAACATTCCATCTCATTTCTGCAAATAGACGATACAACCGGTGAAGGCCTCACAGAAAGCATTTTAAAAACATTGAGTGATCTTGACCTTAACATGAATGACTGCAGTGGACAGGGCTACGATAACGGCGCGAACATGAAGGGGAAAAATAAAGGCGTCCAGAACAGAATTAAGAAGTTAAATCCACTAGCTTTTTTTGTGCCATGTGGATGCCATAGTTATAATTTGGTATTGTGTGATGCGGCAAAATCATCAGAAAAATCCGTGACACTGTTCGGAATGTTACAAAAAATGTTTAATCTATTTGCTGGATCGGTAAATAGATGGAAAATTTTGACCAACCATTTGAAGATATACACCCTTAAAAATGTAAGTGACACACGCTGGGAAGCTCGAATTGATAGCGTCAAAGCGGTTCGTTATCAATTATGCGAAATGCATGACGCTTTGGTTTCCTTGGCCGATGCTACTGAACAAAACGATGCTGCGGTGTCACACGAAGCGACAACACTAGGAGGACAGTTAAAAGACTTCAGCTTCATTGTTTCTCTCGTGACATGGTATGATGTTCTGTTTCAAATTAACGTTGTGAGTAAAGCAAGTCAGTCACCCACAATCAACTTTGTCGAGTTTATGGGAATCCTTGACAAATGTTGCTCTTATTTGGAAACACATAGACAAACAGGTTTCGAACAAGCTATTGTAACAGCAACTGAACTGGCTTCGGATCTTGATACGCAGCCATTATTTAAACCACAAATGCGATTAAGACGTATTAAACGCAGGCCGGGTGAAGAGGCTGTTGATGATCAAATAACTGACCCAAAAAAGAAGTTTAAAGTAGAGTTTTTCAATGCACTGTTGGACACCGTGCACATATCCATGAAAGAAAGATTTGAACAGATGCAAGAATTTTCTGCGACGTGGAGTTTCTTGTTTGACATTAAAAAAATCAAAATAAAGAAGAACTAATACAATGCTGTTCTAAATTACAAGAAAAGTCAACTGTCAACATGAAGTCAGATATTGATGGAAATTTGCTGTGCGACGAAATTTTAGACCTGCAACACTATCTCGAAGACAGCCAGGCAACGCCTATTGAAGCCTTAAACTTCATAAAAAAGCATAATCTTCAAGAGTTATATCCCAACATCTGGATAACGTTACGTATTTTGCTAACAATACCAGTGACTGTCGCAAGCGGCGAACGCAGTTTTTCCAAACTGAAGTTGATAAAAACGTACTTGCGGTCTACAATGTCTCAAACAAGACTAACCAGTTTGGCCTCACTGTCCATTGAAAATGAAGTTGCAGAAAACCTGGACTTTGCTAATCTGATCAGAGACTTTGCCGACAGAAAAGCGATAAAAGTAAAATTTTAGTCGTTTATAATTGTTTCTCATTAGGCGTAATATGTTTTGTGTTCAGATGACTGACAGAAAATATAGGTTTATGGCTTACAGTTATATTAAATTCAATAAAAATATGGTACCCAATTCAAAATTAGTGTTTTTTCGTTATACATATTACCTCCTATATATAAAAATCAATTGTTGTGTGTTAGTCTCACCAAAACAAAGAAATGGGTTGACCAATTTGAATAATTTTTGTTTTGTTTTGTTCGCTTTAGTACAGGGGTGCGTCAGAAAAGAAAAGAAATATTTGGGATACACGAGCCTGTTTCAACCACATTTTACGCATCTTTTCTTTGTTTGGAACACGCAAAAACAATTTTCTGGGGTTGTTGTAGATGCACAGTGCAGTACTACGCAATATTTTTAGACAATTTCCCAAAACGTGAATGCCCAAACAATATATCACTGCTATACTGACTGTTACGGCAGCGACAGCAGCATGCTGGACTGACGTCACAGGCTACACAAGACTCACATGGAGCGTCTTAGCGGGCTTTCAGATTATTTGGATTTCATTTCCATTTAAAAAAATAAAATACTCAAATTTACGATGGAAAAAACCATGTTATGACCATAAGATGACGCCATTAACCACTTAAGACGATTTCTAGAAAACAGTCCAATACCGTGTTGCAAAGCACTGCCAGGTTCACTATTTATACAATAAAGGGCGCCAACTGGACGACTCGCCCGGGGCACCTGGATGGCTAAAGCCGGCCCTGTTTGGATACATGTGAAAATGTTTGTAACTTTCCCCACTTTGTATATGGTGGCACTAGTGCCCTCTGTGACACACATGAGCACATCGATTATCAGTGTCACCCTGCAGGGTTGGGCATTTGGAAGGTTGCTTCCTGGTAGGAAATGAGTTTTCTTAACTGTGGGTTTTCAATGTTGCTAGCTGGGTTTTTACCTTTCCTTGTTTTCTTATTTTGTTCTTTTCATTGTAGGCAAATGAGGTGAAAAACTGTTTTCAGCTGGTCAATATGAACTGTGACGCCTGCTTGTCGTGGGTAACAGTATTTTATTTTGAGGAGGTTGAATCCCCCTCCTTCCTTATCAGAGGTTAAATGTTTTACTGACATATGAATTTCATATTGGTTGTCATAAGCACAGATTATTAGGAAAGGTATCTGTTTCTTATCATAATGTCAATTATGTGTTTCCTCTCTCGTAGATGCACACTCAAAGATTTGATCTGAAATCATAAAACCTTTCCTGTGAACATTCATACACAACTGAAAGTGGTTTAAATATCAATAGCTTGAGGAGGTTACATGTTACCTAGGCAGTGTTGTATCTTAGAAAGAAAGATATGAGAGGAGAGCAAGTTAGTCTAGTGGACCACCAATATGAACAATAATGATGGCTACAGTCTTCTGTCATCTATGTTTCAAGCTGCAACATGTATACAGACAGACTGCACCACAAAGTTTGTCTCATAACATCTGGCTGTAAACATTTCTGCAAAGGAAAACATTGTACTGATCCATCTCAAGCACGAGTGCAGTGTCACATCACAAAAATTGCTCCTCCTGATTCACCAAAGTGAGCTACTAAAATTCCCTTGTAAATTATAATCAATAATGACAAACTCAACTGAGGAAAGTAATAACTTATAGGACACAACTGTTGATCACAGCTTACTGTCAGGAGCAGAAATGTTCAGTATTGCCAATAGATACATAAAAACAAAAGTTTTGACTCTGTTCTAGCTTTCAAAACAAACAGTTCCAAAAACTAGGATAGTGTTGCCACATTTACTTTTATGTGTTCGAATTTGCAGTACTAAATATTTTACCTCAAGAAGGTAAATAATGACCAAAAATTTTGTCTAACAATTTATTTATCAATAAAAAAAACATTAGTTACTATCCTACCACTCCTGATATTCAGCCATACTGCAAATATTATTTGTGTGGCTTTTAAGGAATTATAGGGCCAGAGTGAAGATATATACTAAAGTTAATGTCGCATTACCTCAGTAATTACTTACACTGATGAAGGTCACTCTTTGAAACACTGATTCATTAGTTTATGAGGTCTGTAACCCCAAAGATTTTTTGGTATACTGAATATTTAATAATGAATAAAGGTGTTAATAACTTACATATTACTGTAACAGAATGAGAAAAGTATAAATCTTGGAAGCGTAGTTCACCAAGCTATAATTGATATGCCAAGAAATGAAGCTTTCAGAGAGGCTTCATTCAGTCATTTTCCACTCAGCACTACTTCAAATATCTTCACCAAACAAAATGCTGGGATTTTAGTCTTTCAGTTCTTTGTAACTCAGAAAACAGTACATTTCCTTGAAAGTTAATCTAGTTCAAAAGTAATTTTTACAATACAGATTAGACCAGTCGAATCATATCACTTAATCATCCATAAGTGCACTGCAAATCCTTATTAAGGTAGTTCTGCATGCTTAAGTACCACTACTCTTTGTATTCAAGTCCATTGCAATAAGTTAAGCCAAATTGTGGTGATTGTAAGTAAATGCTGAGTATGATAGCTATAACACTCACAGCTGTAATTACAGTAATAAGCTCCAGTTCTTTGGGACATGAGAACTGTTTACACATCCTATCCAACTGAAAGACCTCTTTTATCTCAGGATATTTTACTGATAATGTATTCATTTTACTGATAATGTATTCAAGAAAACATGTTAAAATAATAAGTTAATAACTGTTCTTCATATACATGTATACATCATAATAATATCAAATAAGAAACAAGGTGCTGAGGCTAAAACAAAAAATTGTCATGTAACGGTTGACTACTCTCATGTATGCATTATAATTCTCTCCAAAAATATGCATTTTTCGAAATATAATATCACTTAATTACATGTTAAAGTTTTTACCTGTTTTTACTAGGACTTTTCTTCTTTTTCTCTTCTTTCTCTTTGTAATTTCCTTCATTAACTTGTTTCCATATACCTGTTTTGTTTACTTCTTCAGAAATATTAATTGAGGCTAATGGAATCTTCATTATATTTCCATTTGCTAATGGTATTTGTAGATTTCCTGACTGACCAAATTCCATTGGCTTTCCCTCCTAAATTGGGAAAAAAACCAAATGATTCATATGAGCTTTCAGCAAGTAGAGCATGAAGAAGTATTTACGCAAGCACTAAAAACTTTAGTAATGAAGTAGCTGTTACCTGTGGTTGCTCTCACAAATCAGTAGTTTTGTTACGAGTGATGATAACTAAGTAGGCTATTGTATATGCAATAATGTCAGCTGCCCTCACTTGTCTGCCTGTTTGGGTGTGCGTAACCCGTAACCCCCCAATTTCCTGTCCTCCCCCCACCATGACTATCACAATGCAAGACGCAATGACACATACAGCATCGCTGCTGAATGGTGTGTGAGGAGGGGCATGGGCAGAAGTGCGCATCTGTGGCGCACTGTGCTACTGAAGTAGCTATACATTATACAACATGTATATTATGCAACAAATTTAATAATTGTAACATGTTTTATGTTCACTGATGTAGAAAACGATAATTCATTCCCTATTTCAACCTCTCAGGGTTTTTTTTTTTTTTTTTTTTTTTTTTTTTTTTTTTTTTTTTTTTTTTTTTTGGGGGGGGGGGGGGATTTCACCAAAATCTGTACAGCAATTTAGTCACAAAAATTTAACAGACAGAGTTACTTTTGCATTTAATAATATTAGTATGGAAGTATGGATTAAACAAGTCGAGGATTCTATAAGCGTTGTATTCATTGTGTTGGATCATGTTACATAGAACATATCAATGAATAGAAGCATTTTTGCAAATGTGATACAGGTCAGCTTTTTCAAATAATAAATATTTTCCCATAATTCACATGATATTCTCCAAATCAATAAATATCTTATACTATACACACTCTAAAGTATCTTACATTCTTCCTCAGTGCTCAAACCATCTCCATACCACATTTAATCAAAATAGGTTCAGTGGTTTAGTCATGTAAAGGTAAGAAATACATTTTACATTTATATTACTAGTATGGGAGTATGTATTTGGCCACTGAGAAATCCATCCAGCTGTTGATAAGCTAAGATATTCTGTTAATCCAGTCCTTACAGTTAGGGTGCAGAAATTGACAATGATGCGAAGTACATTAAAAATGTTAATGCATAATGAACCCAACAAAATACGAAGCAAATGTTTCCTTTACTGTTAACTGAAGATTTTGTTTCCCAAAGTGGAGGAAAATAGTATGACTCGGCTTTTATGATCACAGCATTTTTGTTACAAAGCATGTTCAAGGAGTTTAAAAACAGAAGTCAATGAAATGTGAATCAAAAGATAAGTGGAACTGAGAGAGAAAATGATAAATAATAGACAAACATATAATTAACTAAACCATAGAAAGATAAATATGAAATGTATGGGAGTCCAGGTGTATGAAGACAGTTGAAAACGCGGGAGAAAAGAAGCAAATGGACACACACATGAACCAATAAATGAAAAAAATAGAATACAATTTTACAATTTCTCAATTTTTCTTCTTGACTTACTTCTGTCTTATCTATCTTACACTCTCCTTCTCTGCCTTTTGTCCACATTGATGTTCTCTATTGGCCTGCTTAAGCCCTGTAGCATTCTTCAAGCTCACACTGTATTGTCATCTAGCTGTCTGACTACAATTCTAATGTTAATCCTCCTTTTATGTATTTTACTACAGTTATATTCTTGCTATGACCATGAAATTCTACAAATGATGCAACGATGTTTTGTTATGTTTTAGTTACTTATATAATACTTGGACCCTTGATGCAAATTTAAAAGATTCTTCAGCATCTGAGTACATGATTAAATGCCTTTTGAGTGTTCTCTCTGTCCCACTGTTATTGAAGACATAGTTGCTGTCTTTAGATTGGAGAGCTACCCATGCATCCACATGCTTACATTCACAAAGATACAGTCATTAACATTAAGTGCGTTTCTTTCATTTAATAATAATAATAATAATAATGCAAAGGTCAGAAGCGAGTTTATGGTCTGATATCTGACTAGCATTGATGTCCTTAGAGAATGAATTTATGCTCAGAACAAAGTAGTTCAGGTGAAGAAACAAGCATCAGCTTATTCAAGTAAGACTTCTCATCTCAAAAGTGGATAAAGATATCCAAGAATTCTCAACTTCTAAGGAGTTTTGCTGAGAGAATCCATTTTGAGATGTGAATCTTTCTGTTTCTCTGTTATTGATCTCTTGTATCCTGCAATTTCTTTGTATTTAAATGAAAGACTGGCTAACATGGCTGTTTGTGAATGTAGCCATTCTTGATGACAAGTTACTGTTACTATCACTGTCAGTCATAGATACATAGAGATTATATAATGCATCTGTAAACTTTTGTCATTGCATTGTAACTCTACTCTCTCCAAAATGTTGAAAGCTTTACCTGTGTTCTCAACTATAAACATGATTTAAAGGTTTTATTTTAATTACTAAAATTCTTTTGCATACTTTTTTGAATTTCTCAGTGTACTCTTCACTGTGTTTTAACTTTTCATCTGTAATCTTAACTGAACTGTCACTAAACGATGACACTTTCATTTTGAGATTTTGGTGCTCAGTCTTTAAACAGAAATCACATTTGAAGAGTCTCAAACATTTTATTGAGCTTTTCTGACTGTGCCCAACTTTATCTACTGACCTGATGGAAATGCAGTGGAGTATCTGTTGCCACAAATGCTGTGATAAAATAACTTTTTTTCATTACACAGAGGGTCATGTAAAAGCAATTCTTGGATTACCAGCAGCTTACCAACACATCATCTTAATGTAAACTCATTAATACATGCATCAGTGAATGCTTTCAAACCATTTATTAAAAGATCTATTATTTGCTTTCCTCTGACATACACTTAGCAATGTTTAACAAGCAGAAAATCAAAGAGATACTCAACATTGTCTCTAAGCCTTTTGCAAGAAGAATGAAATCACAACATTATACTTGGCACTGAGAAAGTTTTCAGATTCTGTAAAGCTCATATCACTCTCTCTGGAAGCAGCTGCATTGTCATACCAGAAGATCATATCCTGGGCTACCTTTATTTGCGTTCTTATTCATCTGTACTTCACGTTTCCCCTACGGTGACTTTTGTAATGTTCTTAAAGAGAAGTTGTGATAGGTAGATTTAGATACATTAATTGTTTGAAGGGATTTAGGGTAACCACTGAAAAGCTAAGTTTTGTTAATCAGAGCTGGGCTGGATTTGAACCACTATCCATCCAAATGTGAGTCCAATGTGTTATCACTGCTTCATCTTGCTCAATGTTTATGGTCTTCATGACAACTGGCAAATCAGTTTCATAAGTAATGATAGGTGCAGGAGATATGGTCTCCTGACAGTCTCTGATCATGAAAGTTTTATTTCTCAGTAGATGCAAATTTTCTGGATCCCTAATGTGAATTTAATCTAAATGAGAATTTCCTTCTTGGCATAATTGACTTAAACAGAAGACCTGGTTGAGCAAGATCGAAAATTTTCCTTCTAATATATCAAATGGCACTGTTTCCATCATCCTAACAACAAGAGAGCTTTGCTGAACCTCAGAATCATAGAACTACAAGCACATTGGATGAGAAACATTTCAGCACTGAAAAAAAAGATCTAAGTGCCAGTTTAAGACAAAAATGGCTAGCAGGTACATGAAACATAAACCAAAACTCAGTCAATCAACACAAGACTACCACACAATGTTCCTTTTATTCTGTGGAGCAATATAAAAAAAACTGGATGGTCTGAATCAGATGAAGGATAAGACCATCTTTTGGTCTCCTAAGAAATTCAAAGAGAAGTTGCACCCTATGAAGGATAGTCATGGTCTCAACATACCAGTTGTTTACAATATTCCTCATGACTGTGACAGTAGTTAAGTGGGACAGTTAGTCAGAATGTTTCACAGCTGTCTACTGGACATCAAATACAAAAATCTATAAATGCCTGCTTTTGTAGAATACAGCCTTACAAATAAGCACTACATCTTGCTTGAGGAAACATGTATTCTAGCCCATACTTCAAACTAATGAGAATCATTGATCAAAGAGGCCATGAAAATTAAAATGTGTGTCACCAACTTTAACTGAGATATGAGTGGATTCATTACAGGTGGTACAGACAAGCTGTTGTGTGAATTACTTTTGAACACATTATCCGAAAACTGTCTTGAGCAGCTAAATCGACAGCCAACGCGTAATGGAAATATTTCAGATCTGGTAGCCATGAACAGACCAGACCTCATTGATGGTGTCAGTGTTGAGACAGGGATTAGTGATCATGTTGTTGTCATTACGACTATTGTTATGAAAGTTAAAAAGTCGGTCAAGAAGGCTAGGAGAGTATTCTTACTAGAAAGAGCAGTTAAGCAGTTGTTAGCATCCCACTTAGTAAATGAATCGACTTCATTTACTTCCGGTACAATGGACATGGAAGAATTATGGGCAAATTTTAAACACATTGTAAATCACGCATTGGTCAAGTATGTGCCGAAAAAGTGGGTTATGGATGGAAAAGACACACCGTGGTTTAACAGCGCAATTCGCAGAATGCTCAGGAAGTAAAGGCAGTTGCACTCACAGTACAAGAAAGATAGGGAGAATGAGGACAGGCAAAAGTTAGTAGAGATTCGAGCTGCTGTAAAAAGAGCGATGCATGAAGCATTCAACCATTATGACCGTCATACCATAGCAAAAGATCTGAAAACCCAAGGAAATTCTGGTCTTACATAAAATCGGTAAGCGGGTTGAAGGCTTCCATCCAGTCAATCACTGATCAGTCTGGCCTGGCAACGGAAGACAGCAAAACGAAAGCTGAAATTTTAAATTTAGCATTTGAGAAATCTTTCACGCAGGAGGATCATACAAACATACCGCCATTTGAGTCTCGTACAGATTCCCGTATGGAGGACATAGTGATAGACATCCCTGGGGCTGTGAAGCAGCTGAATGGGTTGAAAATAAATAAATCACCAGGTGCTGATGGGATTCCAATTCGGTTTTACAGAGAGTACTCTACTGCATTGGCTCCTTACTTAGCATGCATTTATCGCAAATCTCTTGCCCAACATAAAGTCCTGAGCAACTGGAAAAAAGCGCAGGTGACACCTATATACAAGAAGGGTAGAAGGACGAATCCTCAAAATTACAGACCAATATCCTTAACATCGGTTTGTTGCAGGATTCTCAAACATATTCTCAGTTCGAATATAATGAATTTCCTTGAGACAGAGAAGTTGCTGTCCATGCATCAGCACGGCTTTAGAAAGCATCGCTCCTGCGAAACGCAACTCGCCCTTTTTTCACGTGATATCTTGCAAACCATGGATGAAGGGTATCAGACGGATGCCATATTCTTTGACTTCTGGAAAGCGTTTGAGTCGGTGCCCCACTGCAGACTCCTAACTAAGGTACGAGCATATGGGATTGGTTCCCAAATATGTGAGTGGATCGAAGACTTCTTAACTAATAGAACCCAGTATGTTGTCCCCGATGGTAAGTGTTCATCGGAGGTGAGGGTATCATCTGGAGTGCCCCAGGGAAGTGTGGTAGGTCCACTGTTGTTTTCTATCTACATAAATGATCTTTTGGATAGGGTGGATAGCAATGCAGCTAACTCTAAATATAGATAAATGTAAATTAATGCAGATGAATAGGAAAAAGACTCCTGTAATGTTTGAATACTCCATTAGTAGTGTAGCGCTTGACACAGTCACATCGATTAAATATTTGGGGGTAACATTGCAGAGCAATATGAAGTGGGACAAACATGTAATGGCAGTTGTGGGGAAGGCGGATGGTCGTCTTCGGTTCATTGATAGAATTTTGGGAAGATGTGGTTCATCAGTAAAGGAGACCGCTTATAGAACGCTAGTGTGACCTATTCTTGAGTACTGCTCAAGCGTTTGGGATTCCTATCAGGTTGGATTGAGGGAGGACATAGAGGCAATTCAGAGGTGGGCTGCTAGATTTGTTACTGGTAGGTTTGATCATCATGCGAGTGTAACGGAAATGCTTCAGGAACTCAGGTGGGAGTCTCCAGAGGAAAGGAGACGTTCTTTTCATGAATCGCTATGGAGGAAATTTAGAGAACCCGCATTTGAGGCTGACTGCAGTACAATTTTACTGCCGCCAACATACATTTCGCAGAAAGACTACAAGGATAAGATAAGAGACATTAGGGCTCGTACAGAGGCAGATAGGCAGTCATTTTTGCCTCATTCTGTTTGCGAGTGGAGCAGGGAGAGAAGATGCTAGTTGTGGTACGAGGTACCCTCTGCCACGCACCGAATAGTGGATTGCAGAGTATGTATGTAGATGTAGATGTAGAGTTATGCACTCAGCAATGCATGGAATCATGCACTTGACACCAAGAGACTGCATAGAAGTATATCCTGTAGTATTCATCATAATGAAAACAAAAACACACTGAATGATTTATCATTGGCACCAATATAGTTTCTGGCAGCAGTAGGCGCAAATACATTATTTACATCTTCAGACAGTGGAAAATCCAAGCTGGCATAATAATAATAATAATAATAATAATAATAATCTGAAATGGGTTGAATGCTACTCACCAGAGAGGAGCCACTGAGTTGCAGGCAGGTACTTGTGGTACATTTAAAAGCAGACTAAGTTTTGGTTGGTTGGTTTGGGGAAGGAGACCAGACAGCGTGGTCATCGGTCTCATCGGATGAGGGAAGGACGGGGAAGGAAGTCGGCCGTGCCCTTTCAGAGGAACCATCCCGGCATTTGCCTGGAGTGATTTAGGGAAATCACGGAAAACCTAAATCAGGATGGGCGGACGCAGGATTGAACCGTCGTCCTTCCGAATGCGAGTCCAGTGTCTAACCACTGCGCCACCTCGCTCGGTCTAAGTTTTGGACAAGTAGCTTAGTCTACTTCTGAATGCACTTTAAATGTACCTGCCTGCCACTGAACACAGTGAGCAGCAACTTATCCTAATTCATACTGTTGTTATTTACATTACTTCTTTGACAGTCAGTTGTTTTTGTAATGAAGACAATGGTAGATATGTTGTAGGCTTGGGTTTTCAATAAGTGAACCAAGGACATTCAATACACCTACTTAGATGAAGCAATCATTTTTTAAGGGGTCTTGGATCCATAGATGTCTGCATTCACTTTACATCTCACATCTGATCCCCATAATGAGAGTGACAGTTTTATTACTGAAGTAATATGGAATTCTGTTCCATTACAAATGACAGCAATATCTAAATAATATTCTGTTAAAGAACAGTAACTGTAACCTAACAAACCTGTTTCAACTTTGTTTTCAATTTCATTTTACCATCTGTCAGACATTTTACATCATTAGATGATAGGTTAAGACAGCAAAATTATTTACTCCTTTATGAGCTAAAAGCTAATTAATTGAAGAGTTGAGAAAGTTAATTACAACACCAGGAGAAAAATTATATTAATCAACATTGGTTTTGAATAGTAATGGGTTATTTACAACAACAAAAATTACGTTATGCATTATACTCAAAACTGTATAACAAGCTACCACAGAAAATAAAAGAAACAGATAAAATGTACTACTTTAGGAAAAATCTTAAGTTGTATTTGCAGGAACTGTTTTTACACTATAAGTGAATTCCTTAATAAAAACAATTGTAAATAACTTCTGTCTCACAATGTTTCACTATATGTAGTTTTTTGATAAGGAGCAAAAATGACTGTAAATAAATTATGTCTCACAATGTTTAACTACATGTAACAAAAACTGTGTAAATATGCAGATGTACATGAACTGACAACATTTTAAAATGTCTATGGACTGCTAAATAAATAAACAAATTTTGCAGCAAAAATACATAACTCCTTAAATGTGTGCACAAGAAGACCACAAATGAGTTCTCTGCCTTCTTCTGTGAAATTAAAATATTTTGCCCTACATAATGAAGTGCCTCACAATGTAATTACATGGGACATTATTTAATAAAAATAAGGAAAATACATAAACTTTGTTTCTTCTCAAGACCATAAGTGGTGATGTTGTTGCTAAAATAAGTTTCCTGAGAGACTTAAAAAATAAAAATTATATTATTTTCAACATAAGCATCAAACTCTGAAACCCCTGTGTTTGTTATTAAGG